>NC_058082.1:517448125-517626078 GCF_014858855.1 Bufo gargarizans | reverse complement strand
TTCTGCTATATCAGACGTATTGAAATCTATCCCTAAAAGGGTATATAATATTGAAGGTGCACATAGGGTCATTCAGAATAACTTCACACACACCCGCTACTGTGTATTTCCAAGTCTAATTCTGTCACTAAACCCATACCGTGCACCCAGCGCCTAAATACTAGGCCTCAAATTTAATTCCCTCTAAATCTCTCGTTACCCCGCTTGTACTGTTGTTGCTGGGCAAGATATTTAGTGTCCGTCAAAGCACATTTTTTGTTCTGGGTTGAAGTACAATTCCCAATTTAGCAATTTCATAATTTAGTGGTTTCTGCTATATCAGAGCTATTTGAAATCTATCCCAAAAAGGGTATATAATATTGAAGGTGCACATAGGGTCATTCAGAATAACTTCACACACACCCGCTACTGTGTATTTCCAAGTCTAATTCTGTCACTAAACCCATACCTGTCACCCAGCGCCTAAATACTAGGCCTCAAATTTAATCCCTCTAAATCTCTCGTTACCCCGTTGTACTGTTGTAGCTGGGCAAGTTATTTAGTGTCCGTCAAAGCACATTTTTTGTTCTGGGTTGAAGTACAATTCCCAATTTAGCAATTTCATAATTTAGTGGTTCCTGCTATATCAGAGCTATTTGAAATCTATCCCAAAAAGGGTATATAATATTGAAGGTGCACATAGGGTCATTCAGAATAACTTCACACACACCCGCTACTGTGTATTTCCAAGTCTAATTCTGTCACTAAATCCATACCGGTGACCCAGCGCCTAAATACTAGGCCTCAAATTTAATTCCCTCTAAATCTCTCGTTACCCACCGCTGTACTGTTGTTGCTGGGCAAGATATTTAGTGTCCGTCAAAGCACATTTTTTGTTCTGGGTTGAAGTACAATTCCCAATTTAGCAATTTCATAATTTAGTGGTTTCTGCTATATCAGAGCTATTTGAAATCTATCCCTAAAAGGGTATATAATATTGAAGGTGCACATAGGGTCATTCAGAATAACTTCACACACACCCGCTACTGTGTATTTCCAAGTCTAATTCTGTCACTAAACCCATACCTGTCACCCAGCGCCTAAATACTAGGCCTCAAATTTAAATCCCTCTAAATCTCTCGTTACCGTTGTCCTGTTGTAGCTGGGAAAGTTATTTAGTGCCCGTCAAAGCACATTTTTTGTTCTGGGTTGAAGTACAATTCCCAATTTAGCAATTTCATAATTTAGTGGTTCCTGCTATATCAGAGCTATTTGAAATCTATCCCAAAAAGGGTATATAATATTGAAGGTGCACATAGGGTCATTCAGAATAACTTCACACACACCCGCTACTGTGTATTTCCAAGTCTAATTCTGTCACTAAATCCATACCGGTGACCCAGCGCCTAAATACTAGGCCTCAAATTTAATTCCCTCTAAATCTCTCGTTACCCACCGCTGTACTGTTGTTGCTGGGCAAGATATTTAGTGTCCGTCAAAGCACATTTTTTGTTCTGGGTTGAAGTACAATTCCCAATTTAGCAATTTCATAATTTAGTGGTTTCTGCTATATCAGAGCTATTTGAAATCTATCCCTAAAAGGGTATATAATATTGAAGGTGCACATAGGGTCATTCAGAATAACTTCACACACACCCGCTACTGTGTATTTCCAAGTCTAATTCTGTCACTAAACCCATACCTGTCACCCAGCGCCTAAATACTAGGCCTCAAATTTAAATCCCTCTAAATCTCTCGTTACCGTTGTCCTGTTGTAGCTGGGAAAGTTATTTAGTGCCCGTCAAAGCACATTTTTTGTTCTGGGTTGAAGTACAATTCCCAATTTAGCAATTTCATAATTTAGTGGTTCCTGCTATATCAGAGCTATTTGAAATCTATCCCAAAAAGGGTATATAATATTGAAGGTGCACATAGGGTCATTCAGAATAACTTCACACACACCCGCTACTGTGTATTTCCAAGTCTAATTCTGTCACTAAATCCATACCGGTGACCCAGCGCCTAAATACTAGGCCTCAAATTTAATTCCCTCTAAATCTCTCGTTACCCACCGCTGTACTGTTGTTGCTGGGCAAGATATTTAGTGTCCGTCAAAGCACATTTTTTGTTCTGGGTTGAAGTACAATTCCCAATTTAGCAATTTCATAATTTAGTGGTTTCTGCTATATCAGAGCTATTTGAAATCTATCCCTAAAAGGGTATATAATATTGAAGGTGCACATAGGGTCATTCAGAATAACTTCACACACACCCGCTACTGTGTATTTCCAAGTCTAATTCTGTCACTAAACCCATACCTGTCACCCAGCGCCTAAATACTAGGCCTCAAATTTAAATCCCTCTAAATCTCTCGTTACCGTTGTCCTGTTGTAGCTGGGAAAGTTATTTAGTGCCCGTCAAAGCACATTTTTTGTTCTGGGTTGAAGTACAATTCCCAATTTAGCAATTTCATAATTTAGTGGTTCCTGCTATATCAGAGCTATTTGAAATCTATCCCAAAAAGGGTATATAATATTGAAGGTGCACATAGGGTCATTCAGAATAACTTCACACACACGCTTCTGTGCATTTCCAAGTCTAATTCTGTCACTAAATCCATACCGGTGACCCAGCGCCTAAATACTAGGCCTCAAATTTAATTCCCTCTAAATCTCTCGTTACCCACCGCTGTACTGTTGTTGCTGGGCAAGATATTTAGTGTCCGTCAAAGCACATTTTTTGTTCTGGGTTGAAGTACAATTCCCAATTTAGCAATTTCATAATTTAGTGGTTTCTGCTATATCAGAGCTATTTGAAATCTATCCCTAAAAGGGTATATAATATTGAAGGTGCACATAGGGTCATTCAGAATAACTTCACACACACCCGCTACTGTGTATTTCCAAGTCTAATTCTGTCACTAAATCCATACCGGTGACCCAGCGCCTAAATACTAGGCCTCAAATTTAATTCCCTCTAAATCTCTCGTTACCCACCGTTGTACTGTTGTTGCTGGGCAAGATATTTAGTGTCCGTCAAAGCACATTTTTTGTTCTGGGTTGAAGTACAATTCCCAATTTAGCAATTTCATAATTTAGTGGTTTCTGCTATATCAGAGCTATTTGAAATCTATCCCTAAAAGGGTATATAATATTCAAGGTGCACATTGGGTCATTCAGAATAACTTCACACACACACGCTTCTGTGCATTTCCAAGTCTAATTCTGTCACTAAATCCATACCGGTCACCCAGCGCCTAAATACTAGGCCTCAAATTTATATCCCGCTGAATTTGAATACAATACATTGGGCCAAATAATATATTTGTTGTTGTGGTGAACCATAACAATGAGAAAAACATCTAGTAAGGGACGCGGACGTGGACATGGTCGTGGTGGTGTTAGTGGACCCTCTGGTGCTGGGAGAGGACGTGGCCGTTCTGCCACATCCACACGTCCTAGTGTACCAACTACCTCAGGTCCCAGTAGCCGCCAGAATTTACAGCGATATATGGTGGGGCCCAATGCCGTTCTAAGGATGGTAAGGCCTGAGCAGGTACAGGCATTAGTCAATTGGGTGGCCGACAGTGGATCCAGCACGTTCACATTATCTCCCACCCAGTCTTCTGCAGAAAGCGCACAGATGGCGCCTGAAAACCAACCCCATCAGTCTGTCACATCACCCCCATGCATACCAGGGAAACTGTCTCAGCCTCAAGTTATGCAGCAGTCTCTTATGCTGTTTGAAGACTCCGCTGGCAGGGTTTCCCAAGGGCATCCACCTAGCCCTTCCCCAGCGGTGAAAGACATAGAATGCACTGACGCACAACCACTTATGTTTCCTGATGATGAGGACATGGGAATACCACCTCAGCATGTCTCTGATGATGACGAAACACAGGTGCCAACTGCTGCGTCTTTCTGCAGTGTGCAGACTGAACAGGAGGTCAGGGATCAAGACTGGGTGGAAGACGATGCAGGGGACGATGAGGTCCTAGACCCCACATGGAATGAAGGTCGTGCCACTGACTTTCACAGTTCGGAGGAAGAGGCAGTGGTGAGACCGAGCCAACAGCGTAGCAAAAGAGGGAGCAGTGGGCAAAAGCAGAACACCCGCCGCCAAGAGACTCCGCCTGCTACTGACCGCCGCCATCTGGGACCGAGCACCCCAAAGGCAGCTTCAAGGAGTTCCCTGGCATGGCACTTCTTCAAACAATGTGCTGACGACAAGACCCGAGTGGTTTGCACGCTGTGCCATCAGAGCCTGAAGCGAGGCATTAACGTTCTGAACCTGAGCACAACCTGCATGACCAGGCACCTGCATGCAAAGCATGAACTGCAGTGGAGTAAACACCTTAAAACCAAGGAAGTCACTCAGGCTCCCCCTGCTACCTCTTCTGCTGCTGCCGCCTCGGCCTATTCTGCTGCTGCCGCCTCGGCCTCTTCCTCCGCCTCTGGAGGAACGTTGGCACCTGCCGCCCAGCAAACAGGGGATGTACCACCAACACCACCACCACCACCTCCGTCACCAAGCGTCTCAACCATGTCACACGCCAGCGTTCAGCTCTCCATCTCACAAACATTTGATAGAAAGCGTAAATTCCCACCTAGCCACCCTCGATCCCTGGCCCTGAATGCCAGCATTTCTAAACTACTGGCCTATGAAATGCTGTCATTTAGGCTGGTGGACACAGACAGCTTCAAACAGCTCATGTCGCTTGCTGTCCCACAGTATGTTGTTCCCAGCCGGCACTACTTCTCCAAGAGAGCCGTGCCTTCCCTGCACAACCAAGTATCCGATAAAATCAAGTGTGCACTGCGCAACGCCATCTGTAGCAAGGTCCACCTAACCACAGATACGTGGACCAGTAAGCACGGCCAGGGACGCTATATCTCCCTAACTGCACACTGGGTAAATGTAGTGGCAGCTGGGCCCCAGGCGGAGAGCTGTTTGGCGCACGTCCTTCCGCCGCCAAGGATCGCAGGGCAACATTCTTTGCCTCCTGTTGCCACCTCCTCCTTCTCGGCTTCCTCCTCCTCTTCTTCCACCTGCTCATCCAGTCAGCCACACACCTTCACCACCAACTTCAGCACAGCCCGGGGTAAACGTCAGCAGGCCATTCTGAAACTCATATGTTTGGGGGACAGGCCCCACACCGCACAGGAGTTGTGGCGGGGTATAGAACAACAGACCGACGAGTGGTTGCTGCCGGTGAGCCTCAAGCCCGGCCTGGTGGTGTGTGATAATGGGCGAAATCTCGTTGCAGCTCTGGGACTAGCCAATTTGACGCACATCCCTTGCTTGGCGCATGTGCTGAATTTGGTGGTGCAGAAGTTCATTCACAACTACCCCGACATGTCAGAGCTGCTGCATAAAGTGCGGGCCGTCTGTTCGCGCTTCCGGCGTTCACATCCTGCTGCTGCTCGCCTGTCTGCGCTACAGCGTAACTTCGGCCTTCCCGCTCACCGCCTCATATGCGACGTGCCCACCAGGTGGAACTCCACCTTGCACATGCTGGACAGACTGTGCGAGCAGCAGCAGGCCATAGTGGAGTTTCAGCTGCAGCACGCACGGGTCAGTCGCACTACAGAACAGCACCACTTCACCACCAATGACTGGGCCTCCATGCGAGACCTGTGTGCCCTGTTGCGCTGTTTCGAGTACTCCACCAACATGGCCAGTGGCGATGACACCGTTATCAGCGTTACAATACCACTTCTATGTCTCCTTGAGAAAACACTTAGGGCGATGATGGAAGAGGAGGTGGCCCAGGAGGAGGAGGAGGAGGAGGAGGAAGAGGGGTCATTTTTAGCACTTTCAGGCCAGTCTCTTCGAAGTGACTCAGAGGGAGGTTTTTGGCAACAGCAGAGGCCAGGTACAAATGTGGCCAGCCAGGGCCCACTACTGGAGGACGAGGAGGACGAGGATGAGGAGGAGGTGGAGGAGGATGAGGATGAAGCATGGTCACAGCGGGGTGGCACCCAACGCAGCTCGGGTCCATCACTGGTGCGTGGCTGGGGGGAAAGGCAGGACGATGACGATACGCCTCCCACAGAGGACAGCTTGTCCTTATCCCTGGGCAGCCTGGCACACATGAGCGACTACATGCTGCAGTGCCTGCGCAACGACAGCAGAGTTGCCCACATTTTAACCTGTGCGGACTACTGGGTTGCCACCCTGCTGGATCCACGCTACAAAGACAATGTGCCCACCTTACTTCCTGCACTGGAGCGTGATAGGAAGATGCGCGAGTACAAGCGCACGTTGGTAGACACGCTACTGAGAGCATTCCCAAATGTCACAGGGGAACAAGTGGAAGCCCAAGGCCAAGGCAGAGGAGGAGCAAGAGGTCGCCAAGGCAGCTGTGTCACGGCCAGCTCCTCTGAGGGCAGGGTTAGCATGGCAGAGATGTGGAAAACTTTTGTCAACACGCCACAGCTAACTGCACCACCACCTGATACGCAACGTGTTAGCAGGAGGCAACATTTCACTAACATGGTGGAACAGTACGTGTGCACACCCCTCCACGTACTGACTGATGGTTCGGCCCCATTCAACTTCTGGGTCTCTAAATTGTCCACGTGGCCAGAGCTAGCCTTTTATGCCTTGGAGGTGCTGGCCTGCCCGGCAGCCAGCGTTTTGTCTGAACGTGTATTCAGCACGGCAGGGGGCGTCATTACAGACAAACGCAGCCGCCTGTCTACAGCCAATGTGGACAAGCTGACGTTCATAAAAATGAACCAGGCATGGATCCCACAGGACCTGTCCGTCCCTTGTCCAGATTAGACATTAACTACCTCCCCATAACCATATATTATTGGACTCCAGGGCACTTCCTCATTCAATCCTATTTTTATTTTCATTTTACCATTATATTGCGAGGCTACCCAAAGTTGAATGAACCTCTCCTCTGCCTGTGTGCTAGGCCTAAATATATGCCAATGGACTGTTGCAGTGGTGGGTGACGTGAAGCCTCATTCTCTGCTATGACATGCAGACTGATTCTCTGCTGACATGAAGCCAGATCCTCTGTTACGGGAGCTCTCTCCTCTGCCTGGGTGCTGGGCCTAAATTTATGACAATTGACTGTTGCAGTGGTGGGTGACGTGAAGCCTGATTCTCTGCTATGATATGAAGACTGATTCTCTGCTGACATGAAGCCAGATTGTCTGTTACGGGACCTTTCTCCTCTGCCTGGGTTCTGGGCCTAAATTTATGAAAATTGACTGTTGCAGTGGTGGGTGACGTGAAGCCTGATTCTCTGCTATGATATGAAGACTGATTCTCTGCTGACATGAAGCCAGATTGTCTGTTACGGGACCTTTCTCCTCTGCCTGGGTTCTGGGCCTAAATTTATGACAATGGACTGTTGCAGTGGTGGCTGACGTGAAGCCTGATTCTCTGCTATGACATGCAGACTGATTCTCTGCTGTCATGAAGCCAGATTGTCTGTTACGGGACCTCTCTGCTCTGCCTGTGTGCTAGGCCTAAATATATGCCAATGGACTGTTGCAGTGGTGGCTGACGTGAAGCCTCATTCTCTGCTATGACATGCAGACTAATTCTCTGCTGACATGAAGCCAGATTGTCTGTTACGGGACCTCTCTCCTCTGCCTGGGTGCTGGGCCTAAATTTATGACAATGGACTGTTGCAGTGGTGGCTGACGTGAAGCCTGATTCTCTGCTATGACATGCAGACTAATTCTCTGCTGACATGAAGCCAGATTGTCTGTTACGGGACCTCTCTCCTCTGCCTGGGTGCTGGGCCTAAATATATGCCAATGGACTGTTGCAGTGGTGGCTGACGTGAAGCCTCATTCTCTGCTATGACATGCAGACTAATTCTCTGCTGTCATGAAGCCAGATTGTCTGTTACGGGACCTCTCTGCTCTGCCTGTGTGCTAGGCCTAAATATATGCCAATGGACTGTTGCAGTGGTGGGTGACGTGAAGCCTCATTCTCTGCTATGACATGCAGACTGATTCTCTGCTGACATGAAGCCAGATTGTCTGTTACGGGACCTCTCTGCTCTGCCTGTGTGCTAGGCCTAAATATATGCCAATGGACTGTTGCAGTGGTGGGTGACGTGAAGCCTCATTCTCTGCTATGACATGCAGACTGATTCTCTGCTGACATGAAGCCAGATTGTCTGTTACGGGACCTCTCTGCTCTGCCTGTGTGCTAGGCCTAAATATATGCCAATGGACTGTTGCAGTGGTGGCTGACGTGAAGCCTCATTCTCTGCTATGACATGCAGACTAATTCTCTGCTGACATGAAGACAGATTCTCTGTTACGGGACCTCTCTCCTCTGCCTGGGTGCCGGGGCCTAAATATCTGAGAATGGACTGTTCCAGTGGTGGGTGACGGGAAGCCAGATTCTCTGCTATGGAACCTCTCTCCAATTGATTTTGGTTAATTTTTATTTATTTAATTTTTATTTTAATTCATTTCCCTATCCACATTTGTTTGCAGGGGATTTACCTACATGTTGCTGCCTTTTGCAGCCCTCTAGCTCTTTCCTGGGCTGTTTTACAGCCTTTTTAGTGCCGAAAAGTTCGGGTCCCCATTGACTTCAATGGGGTTCGGGTTCGGGACGAAGTTCGGATCGGGTTCGGATCCCGAACCCGAACATTTCCGGGATGTTCGGCCGAACTTCTCGAACCCGAACATCCAGGTGTTCGCTCAACTCTACATGTTAGGTATTGTTGCGTCCGTATTAACCAGCTCTATAAACATATCGCATAATCTACTCCGTCAGGTGAACACTGTAAAAAGAAATAACAAAAAAAAGTGCCAAAGGGTCACCTTGCCTCACAAAAAGTGTAATACAGAGCGATCAAAAAGCGTATGTACTCCAAAATAGTACCAATCAAACCGTCATATCCTGAAGCAAAAAATGAGACTCTACATAAGACAATCTCTTCCCCCCAAAAATATATGGCTCTCAGAAAATGGCAACACAAAAACAAGATCTTTTTATTTTCAAAAATGCTTTTACTGTGTAAAAATTAACAAAAATAAAAACATAGACACATTAGATAACAACGTATTCATAACAACCTGCTCTATAAAAATATCACAGGATATGCCCCTCAGGTGAATGCTGTAAAAAAATAAAATAAAAACTGTGCCAAAACAGGCATTATTTGTCACTTCACAAAAAATGTAATACCAAGTGATCAAAAAGTCGTATGTACAAAATGGTACCAATCAAACCGTCATTTCAAAAAATGAGACCCTACCTAAGACAATTGCCATGTCAACACAAAAACAAGATTTTATTATGTTCAAAATGCTTTTACCGTGTAAAACTTAAAATAAATAATAATAATAGACACATTAGGTATTGCCGCATCCGTAATAACCAGCTCTATAAAAATATCACATGATATACTCTGTCACGCTGTAAAAATAAAATAAATATAAACTATGCCAGAACAGTCATTTCTTGGCACCTTGCCTTACAAAATGCATATCGAGTGATCAAAATGTCATATATACCCCAAAATGATACCAATAAAATCGTCACCTCATCCCGCAAAAAATGAACCCCCACATAAGACAATTACTCAAAAAATAAAAACCAATGGCACCCGTAAACCATCCATCAACATCTGCGCTGCAAAAGCCATATGGCGCTCCTTCCTTTCTGAGTCCTTCCATGTGCCCCCACAGCAGTTTACCACCACATATGGGGTGTTGCCGTATTCAGGATAAAATGGGTAACAAATTATGGGGTGCTTTTTCTCTGGTCACCCCTTTTGAAAATGAAAAATTTGGGACTAAAGCAACATTTTATTTGAAGAAATGAAGCTTTTCAGTTTCACAGCTAAGTGTTTCCAAATTCCGTAAAACACTTATGGGGTCAAAGTGCTCAGTGCACCCCTTAATATATTCTTTGAGGGGTGTAGTTTTCAAAATGCGGTCACTTTTTAAGGGTTTCCAGTGTAGGAGTACATCAGGGTCTCTTCAAATACAAAATGGTCCCCAAAAACCATTCTAGCAAAATCTGCCTCCAAAAATTATATGGCGCTCCTTTCCTTCTGACCACTGCCATGTGCCCCTACAGCTGTTTACCACCACATATGGGGTATTTCTGCAAACTGAGAATTAGAGTAATGTATATTGAGGTTTATTTTGCTGTTGATCCTTGCTGTGTTGCAAGAAAAAATGATTAACATAAATAATCTACAAAACAAAGGAAATTTTGAAACTTCACCTCCATATTCCTTGAATTATTTTGGAACACCTCAAGGGTTAACAAAGTTTGTAACATCAGTTTGGAATAATTTGAGGGGTGTAGTTTCTAAAATGGGGTCTTTTATGGGTGGTTCCCATTACGTTTGCACTTCAAAATCACTTTATAACTGAATTGGTGCTTTAAAATAGGTTTTGGAAATGTTGAAAATTTGAAAAATTGCTTTTCAAATTCGAAACCTTCTAACGTCTTAAAAAAATAAATAAAAAAATTCTCAGAATGGCTTGGATAAGAAAAAGCTTTCCAAAGTTATTACCACAAAAAATGACACATGTCAGATTTGAAAAAAATCGACCTGGGATTTAAGGTGAAAAGTGGCTCGGGGGTTTAGTGTGGGAGTTATAATGGCATGTAATAGACAATAACATTACTAGCATATTCTTCAGTAAGTTGGCCAACTGTAATTCTAACTGAAAGGATACATGTTCTTTTTGTAAGAGGAGCATAGCTGTTTCCTGCCCTCTTGCGCACAAGACCTTCTCTTTGTCTATTTTCACTGTAAGTTGGTGGCCATTACCCAGGTCTACTTGGAAGCCTTGTTGATTTTGATATTCTGCTTTGCATTCACTTTAATGAACACATGTAATGCTTCAAATCAACAGCAGGATATCAAAGTGGTCTATTTATATGCATGATATATTTATCTTTGCATAAATGACTAAAACACGTGTTATTTTGTGGCTTCTGATCTGTTATTTCTGTCTTGTAGACATCAAACCAGAAAACCTCTTAATTAGCTACAACGATGTCTTAAAGCTCTGTGATTTTGGTAAGTTACAACATAAACGTTTTTCATTTTTCTGTACAAGGAAAATATACTCATGGAGCACTTACAAAAAATTATTAGGGAATGAGTTCAATCAATTCAAGAAACTAAAAATGCATTAGCCAAAAATAAATCAAAAAATAAAAAACCTAAGCTACACTATGCACAAATGGGGGAGATTTATCAAGCTGGTGTAAAGTAGAACTGACCTAGTTGCTCACAGCAACCAATCAGATTCCACCTTTCATTTTCCAAAGGAGCTGTCAAAAATGAAAGGTGGAATCTGATTGGTTGCTATGTGAAAGATAGAGGTTAAGGTTTTTTGCGGGACAAGTTGTACTTTCTAATAGCACCATTTAATATTGCATAGAACATAGAAAGCTGGAAAAAAAATCCAAATGGGATATACATATGTATAGTTTTTCTTGCATTTTAATACTGAAAAAAATAAAAAAACTTTTGAAAAAATTAATGTTTTCTTTTGATTGCCATATTCTGACCCCCATAACTTTTTAATGGGTTTTTGTTTATACCATTTTGGGGTATGCATGGCTTTTTTATCACTTTTTATTCAGTTTCAGTTCTGTTATGCCATTCACCGTATGGGATGTTATTTTATATTTTAATAGTATGGGCGTTTTCCCATCCAATGATGCCATGATGTGTTTTTTTTATTAAGTATTTCGATTTTGGGGGAAGGGGGTTGATTTGAATTTTATATATTTTCTTAATATTTGTAAAAACTTTTTTTTACTTTTCTTAGGTCCTCAAGTGGACCACAACATGCAATCATCAGATTGCAATTTGTATAGGGTAATGGAAATTTCTCCATAATCTTACATAGAAATGGCTATTTTACAATTCAGTGCTGCCACCTGCTGGCCTGAATTGTAATATACAGGCTCATTACTCACAGACCTCAAATCACTGTAGTCAATGGTATAAGTGAATTTCCTATCATACCATTGCAGTCTATGGTATAAGTGAGATAATGATCACATGTTGAAGTACAATAAGGGAACTAAAAATAAAGGTTAAAAAAGTTTAAAAAAAAGTTTTTTTAAATATAAAGAAATCAACATAAAAAATTCTAATCACTTGCCTTTCCCCCATTGTACAAATAAAAATAAACAATAAAAATATAAAGATCATTGACATTGGTACATCTGAAAATGCCTAAACTATCAACATATAAAAGCATTTATCCCATATGGTGAATGGCATAAAAAAAATCAGTTTTTTGGTCACTTCACATACCAAAAAAACCTGAAAAGAAGTGATCCAAAATTCATATATACCCCAAAATGGCATCAATAAAACCTACAGATTGCCCTCCAAAAAAATTAGCCCTCACACAGCTACGTAGACAGTATAAAAGAGTTCCAGATGTCTGGATTAGGCGAAGCAAAGAAATAGTTTTTTTCAAAGTTTTTTAATTTTTTTTAAGTGCTAAAACAAAAGGAAAACTATATAAGTTTGGCTTCTGTAATTGGACTTACCCGCTGAGTAAAGTTAAAGCGTTAGGCCATAAGGAATGCCATAAAAAAGAAACCTATAAAACAATGGAGGAATAGCATTTTTTCCAATTCCACCTCATTTAGAATTTTCCAGCTTCCTACTACATCAAATGCAATATTAAGTGGTGCCATTAGAAAGTACAACTTGTTTCGCAAAAAAAACAAGCCCTTATTTGGCTATGTGAACAGAAAATTAAAAAAGGTATGGCTCCTGAGGGGTAAAGAAAAAATAAAATAAAATGGCTGTGTCAGGAAGGGGTTAATGAGCCATAGATGTGTGACTGCTTGACTTAATGAGGATAGGTTTTTAACATCTAGTTGTATACATGAAAATTTACTTTCACTTATATGTTAAATAATTGAAACACAAAATATACAGAGGCAACCCTCCAAAAGACCAACTTTTTAAGGCTAGTTTCACACTAGGGAATTTAGACCTGCCGGAATTCTTTACCGCATCGCTGTACCTCCCTATTCACTATAATGGGGATCGGCGAAGTTCATGACAAATATGCAGAGGATGAAGCGGACCAAAACCGCTGCATGCATCAGTTTTCGTCTGGACGGTTTTCACCATGTTTGCCGGGTTGTGGCCGGATCTCTGCCTATTATAGTGAATAGGGCCAGAGGGTGTCAGGTAGCTTCCGGCAATGCTGGATCCAGACATCTCCGGCAGGCTGCCCCCTGCCGGAACAGCCTGCCTGAGATGTCTAACACTTGTGCGAAACTAGCCTAAGGAGACGGACAGTGATCTGCAGGGTAAGGCCTCTTTCACACAAATGTATGGATTCCGTTCCGCGCATTGGGGACCGCAATTTGTGCGGCGGCCGGAACAGATCCAGACCCATTCAACTTGAATGGGTCTGTGATCCGTTCGTTCCCGAAAAAGATAGAGCAAGGTATATTTTTTTGCGGAACAGAAGCAAGGCTGGAAACCATGCTTCCACACCGCACAGCACCGCATCTCCGGATTTGTGATGCGGAATGCACACGGCCGGTGCCCCGTGTATTGCGGAACCGCCATATGCGGCCCGCAATACGGCCACGGGAGCACTACGGCCATGGCCGCTGCGGATTTTCCATGCAGGTTTGCGCATGGAAATTCTGCAGCAGATTACAGTAGCAGCCATTTAAAAGTCTCCTCTACATGCTACAGATTTCATCCATTTCAGTGGTGAAGGGAGAAATCTGAAATCCACCGCCAGAGTTGTATTGGAAAAATACTATGAGTTAATATCAGGCATATGCAGCTCCTCTTTCCAAACCACCTTCCTGGACAGAGTTAGGCCAATTTTACAGTCAGTGTTTGATCAGTTTTCCATCAGTGAGTGTAAGCCAAAACCAGGAATGGAGGCTACACAGAGATCAGGTATAATGTAAAAATTTGCACCTGTTCTGTGTTTTTGACCTGCACCTGGTTTTGGCTCACAATCACTGATGCAAATCGCTCATCAAACCCTGACTGTGTGAAAGCGACCTTAGCCTGTAAACATACAGCAGCTGTTGGTGCCATTTTTGAGCCAAATCCAGATGTGGACACAACACTCAGAAAGCACAGATGCCGAACACTAGGTACCAAGGTCAAGTAAAGTGCCCGTATTAGCAAAGTTATCATTGGCATATAACCTCTGTGCAGGTGGACATGTTTGTTTGGATGGGCTGATAAATACCCTGAAAATATAAATAATTCAATTCATATGCAGTTGATTTCTGATAATGTGAAATGCAGTGCTTTGAAAACCTTTTCATACCCCTTGAACTTTTTAAAATTTTTACATGTTACACCCACAAACTTAAATGTATTTTATTGGGATTTTATGTGATAGACCAACACAAAGTAGCAAGTGTGTATGAAATGAAAAGTAAACGATACATGGTTTTCAAAATTATTAATAAATAAAAATGTGTATACAGCCCCCTGTACGCCGATACCCCTAAATAAAATCCAGTGCGACCAATTGCCTTCAGAAGTCACCTAATCTGTAAAAAGAGTCAACCTGTGTATAATTTATTCCCAATATGACCAAGGGCGGACTGACAACTCATGGGGCCCCCGGGCAATGGGAGATTATAGGGCCCCTGTGTCCCCGCCCACCCTCAAGCCACACCCACATATCGCACCGCCCACATCACCTATATCAATATGTAAATCCCAGAGAACCCTCTTACCTTATGTTGCCTGTAGTGTTACATAGGACTGCAAAAATACCCAGGAGCCAAATTTAATTTTTAGTTGCCAAATTTAAAATACATAAATTAGGCTACTTTTACACTAGCATTTTTATTGGATCTGGCAGGGTTCAGCAAAAACACTTCCGTTACTACAACCATCTGCATCCATTATGAACAGATCTGGTTGTATTACCTGTAACATAGCCAAGACGGATCCGTCATGAACTCTATTGAAAGTCAATAGGGGACGGAACCGTTTTCTATTGTGTCAGATCAGTCTTGCCCTACATCCCCGGATGGAAAGCAAAATACAACATGTTGTGGTTTGCTCTCCGGTCTGGGAACGCAACTAAACGGAACAAAATGCATTTTGGAGGATTCCGTTCGGTTCAGTTTTGTTCCCATTGACAATGAAAGGGAAAAAAACTGAAGCGTTTTTTTTCCTGTATTGAGACCCCATGACAGAACTCAATACTGGAAAACTTTAACTCTAGTGTGATAGTAGCCTTATAATAAAAAAAACCACTTGGAGGAGAAGATGAGACGCAGGTCACAGTAGTGAGCCAGCTCTACATATAGGAGAATACAGCACCACATACCTCTTACATCCAGTGACATCTCCTGTCATGTAGATCTTCTCTTTCTTCTTCTCCTCCGTTTGACCCAGACTGCCATGACAAATTCTTTCAGCCGCATCTCATCTCTACAGAGATTGTTACACAGACATTTTCTCATAATTGGGGTCATTTATCAAACTGGTGTATAGTACAATTGGCTTAGTTGCTTATAGAAACCAATCACATTCCACCTTTCTTTCTCAAAAGGAGCTATCAAAAATTTAAAGTGGAATCTGGTTGCAACTAAGCCAGTTCTACTTTACACCAGTTTGATAAATGACCCCAAAGGTCCCTATGGTGTCTACAGCAATTAAAATGTCCCCTAGAGTACCTCCAGTAATAATAACATCCTATATTATACTCTAGGTAATACCTGTATAGGGTCCCTGAAAAATAATGTCCCCTAATATGTCCTTGTAATAGAAATGCCCCTATAGTTCCTACCCAATAGCGACATCCCCCACACTGCCACCGCAGTAGTAATTGTCCCCCACACTGCCCCCACAGTAGTAATTGGCCTCCACACTGCCCCCACAGTACCAATTGCCCCCTACACTGCCCCCACAGTAAAAATTGTCCCCCACAGTATCAATTTCCCCCACACTGCCCCCACATTTTTGATTTCTCCCACACTGCCCCCACAGTATTGTATTCCCCCCAGACTGCCCCCACTGTAGTAATTTTTCCCCCACATTGCCCCCACAGTATTAATTGTTCCCCAAACTGCCCCCACAGTATTAATTATCTCCCACACTGCCCCCATAGTATTAATTGTCCCCCACACTGCCCCCACAGTAGTAATTTTTCCCCTCACACTGCCCCACAGTATTAATTGTCCCCCACACTGCCCCCACAGTATTAATTCCCCCCCCACACTGCCCCCATGTAGTAGTTTGCTCCCCATGTACTAATTTGCCCCCCATTGTCCCTTCGGTAATACGTATCCTCGCCTTATGTGCCCCCCCCAGTAATGTCCCCAAAAGTTGGCTTGGCACACCCAAAAATAAAAGAAAAGCCAATACTTACCTGTGTCCTAGGTTCCTGGCGCTCAATCGTAGATAGGCAGGCGCTCAGCGCACATCACTGTGCTGCATCCCAGCACAGGCGCGTGATGACGTTATCGCGCCCACCTGCGCCGGGAATACTATAGTTAATATTGCGATTTGAGACGCTGCGCCAGCCGCCGGGCCCCGATAGCCGGGCTGGGGTGAATAACTTTGCAGTCTGTGCACATTATGTTATGTGCACGGCTGCGGCAGGCCCCTATCCCGGCTGGGCCCTCGGATCACGTCCGAAGTGCCCGACCGGTCAGTCCACCCCTGAATATGACTACAGCTGTTCTGTGAAGGTCTCAGAGGTTTGTTAGAGAACATTAGTGATCAAAAGCCTCATGAAAACCAACACACTAGATCAGGGATAAAATTGTCGAAAAGTGTAAAGCAGCGTTAGGTTATAAAAAAAAATATATCCCAAGCTCTGAACATCTCTCAGAGCACTGTTCAATCCATCATCCGCAAATGGAAGGAGTATGGCACAACTGCAAACCTACCAAGACATAGCTATCCACCTAAACTGACAGACCAGGCAAGGAGAGCACTAATTGGAGATGCAGTCAAGAGGCCCATCGTCACTCTGGAGGAGCTGCAGAACAACTATTAGTTGTGTACTCCACAAATCGGGACTTTGTGGAAGTGTGGCAAGAAGAAAGTCATTTTTGAAAGCAAGCCATAAAAAGTCTAATTTGCAACTTTCCACAAGCTATGTATGGGACACAGCAAACATGTGGAAGAATGTGCTCTGGTCAGTTGAACTTTTTGGCGTAAATGCTAAATGCTATGTGTGGCGGAAAACTAACATTGCACATCACTCTGAATATGCCATCCCCATCATGAAACATGGTGGTGGCAGCATCATGCTGTAGGGAAGCTTTTCTTCAGTAGGAACAGGTAGGGTGGCCACTGGCTTCACCCTACCAAGCCGGACCGGCCCAAACCACACCCACAATGCCCCAAACCACTCCCAAAATGACCCAAACCACGCCTCGCCCCCGCCATCGGCTGGAAAAACACGGGGGAGGAGAGGGAAGAACTTTTTGAATGGAAGGTGAGCAGGGGCAGCCGGGGAGCTTCTCTTCTCCTCAGTCATCCACAGGGAGCCATATCTGAGGCTCTAGTGACTGACTGGGGGTGAGAGAAGCCTCGGTCAGTTGCTGCAGCTTACGCTCAGACAGCACAATGCTGCTGTCTGACACGTGAGCTACTGAAAAGGAGGACATCCCTGTGTCCGTCCAGGCACTGCGCCGGACGGAGGACAGGGAGCCTGAAAACCGGACTGTCCGGCCTAAAACCGGACGTCTGGCCACCCTAGGAACAGGGAAGCTGGACAGTTAATGGTAAGATGGATGGTGCTAAATACAGGGCAATCCTGGAGGAAACCTGTTGGAGGCTGCAAAAGACTTGAGACTGAGGAGGAGGTAGGAGGCTCACCTTCCAACAAGTCAACGACCCTAAATATACAGCCAGAGCTACAATGGAATGTTTTAGATCAAAGCATATTCATGCATTAGAATGGCTCGGTCAAAGTCCAGACCTAATTCCCATTAAGAGTATATGCCAAAACTTGAAAATTGCTGTTCACAGTCGCTCTCCATCCAATCGGACTGAGCTTGAGCTATTTTGCAAAGAAGAATGGGCAACAATTTCAGCTTCTAGCTGGTGGAGACCTACCCCAAAGGATTTACAGCTGTATTTGCAGCGAAAGGTGATCCTACAAAGTATTGACTCCGGAGGGCTGAACACAAATGCAAGACACACTTTCCAGATTTTTATTTGTTAACATTTTTGAAAACTATGTATTATTTTCTTTTCACTTCACATGTACTTACTAGTTTGTGTTGGTCTATCACATAAAATCCCAGTAAAATACATTTACCATTATTTTATCGTCCTATAAGATGCACCTGCCCTAGGTATTAGAGGAAAAAATATATTTTTCATCAGACCTCAGCTCAGACTCTCAATTTAGACTCCCAATGTTAATCAGATCTTAGCCCACAGCCCCAATCAGACCCCCAATGTTACTCAGACTTCATAACAGACCCCCAATGTTAATAAGTCCCCCAATCAGACCTCAGATCAGACTCACATATTAATAAGTCCCCCTATCAGACCGCAAATCAGACCTCCATGTGAATAACCCATAATGACACCTCGGATCAGACTTAAAAAAGTCCCCCAATCAGACCTCAGATCAAACTTCCATGTGAATGATCCCCAGTCAGACCTCATAGACCTGCATGCAGTTAATGACCCACAATCAGACCTCCATGTGAATGACTCCCAAGCAGACCTCCATAAGTCCCCCAAACAGACCTCAGATCAGACCTCCATGTGAATGACCCTCATGCTCAGATCAGATTAAAAAATCAACTTACCTCTCCTGATCCGGACGCCACCACTCCTGTCATCCAGCTCCCTTCTTCCTGCCGAACGTTGTGCTGTGACCGACGGGCACAGCATGAGGTCACAGAGTGCCAACGTTGTCAACGGTGAGCAGCCGAGGAAGACCAGAAAGTGGTAAGTACAGAGCCAGGGGAGCACTGCATTCACCACCTTCCAGTCCTCCTGGAAGTACTCATTAGTTTTTGCCCCATAAGATGTACTGACGTTTCCCTACCCCCCCCCCCCCCCCCCCCCCGTCCCCGACCCCGACTCCCACTCCCACACTTTGTGGGAGTAACATGAACAAATGTGCAAAAGTTCAAGATATGAATACTTTTTCAAGGCACTGTGTGAAAATCATAGAGAAAGAAGAAAATGATGTGTGTACTTTTATTTAATCATATTTGTAAAGAGGAGAATTGTATGTTTTATGTTTTCAGGATTTGCAAGGAATTTATCTGAAGGCAGCAATGCCAATTACACTGAATATGTGGCCACCCGATGGTACCGTTCTCCTGAGCTGCTTCTGGGGTGAGGATTATACTTTAAAAGATGCTTACGTGGAATCTGTCAGAGGATGGCTGTACCGCTCCGTGTGGAAAGGCTATTAGCAGAGAATCAGTATACACTGTGTATGGTAAAGTACTGAAGGGGATCTATATCACACCCAGAATGCTCAGATGGTGGGGTAAAAAGAATCCAGGAAAGCATTTTAATTTAAAGTGCTTTATGGGCCTGAATTTTCATGGAATGGTGGCTAGGTTGGTAGAGAGACCTGCCATTCCCTCCCACTCCAGTACAACATTTTCCCCTAGCCGGCGATGAATCCAGGTGTAGCTTCTGGGTTCATTACTGTGGGGATATAACAGAGCTGAGAGCCTCATTCAGGGTCATAGCCTGGAAGCTACATGACTTGTGGTGGCTGTGTAAAGCCTTATTCCCCTGTGCTGGATTTGGAATACTTTAGGTGAGGTAACCTGATGTATAGTTAGCATCCAGATCGGCAAGGGGATTTACTTAGTTTATGTCACGTACATGTGGATGCTTAAAAGCGACTAAATGACCTTGGATGCTACTATCATGTGTTTGGATCGAAATAAAAGTTGTTTGGACTTTTAACCCCAAAAACCTGTGAACCTGTCATTGCCGACCCCACAACTAGCAAAAGGAACCAAAACAACAGTTATAATTGCACAAGTTCCTTCAACTACAGTCCCTTAAACTACATAATATATTGGTTTTGTAGACAATTTAAGGCTACTTTCACACTTGCGTTCAGAGTGGATCCGTCTGAGACGGATCCACTCATATAATGCAGACGGTGGATCCGTTCAGAACGGATCCTCTGCATTATATTGTTAAAAAATTTCTAAGTGTCAAAGTAGCCTCAGACGGATCCGTCCAGACTTTACATTGAAAGTCAATGGGGGACGGATCCGTTTGAGGATTGAGCCATATTGTGTCATCTTCAAACGGATCCGTCCCCATTGACTTACATTGTAAGTCTGGACGGATCCGCGCGGCCAGGCGGACACCCGAACGCTGCAAGCAGCGTTCAGGTGTCCGCCTGCTGAGCGGAGCGGAGGCTGAACACTGCCAGACTGATGCATTCTGAGCGGATCCGCATCCACTCAGAATGTATTAGGGCTGGACGGATGCGTTCGGGGCCGTGATGTGAGCCCCTTCAAACGGAACTCACAAGCGGAGCCCCAAAGCTAGTGTGAAAGTAGCCTTTTTTTCTATCAGAGATAAAGGTTAGAAAATGGCATACAAGAGTACAAGTATATAGGAGAACAAATATAATAACAACATTATAGTACTTAAAATATCAGAGGGACCTGTCATGACTGGTACACCAGCTTTGTTTATATAAATTCTGGTGCACTCGGTTTTTGTGCTGAAATTTGTGACATTTTGGGTCCTTCCATTACTCCAAATTTTCAAAGAGCTTTAGCAGACGGGGGCCAACATATCAGAATATTGGCAAAAATATCAGCTCAAAATGATGCAAGTTCATAGCTTGTGGTGCACAGACAGGCCATCGATGCGCCATATTTATTAAGAGGTGTGTGCCTCCGAAAAAATTCCACACATCTTATGTCATATGAAATGCCAGTGTTAGTAAATCTCCCCTCAAAGTCACATATCAAGGCCTATGGTTTTCCATTTCTCTTTCGCAGTTTTTATTTGATCTTCCTGCATTACAGAGTGCTATCTGTTAAGGGGACTGACATCTGGGCGTTTGTTTGAGCAGGTATTTGGTGACACCAGTGGCGTACCTTCAATGGAGGCAGACCATGCAACTGTTATGGGACCCGGGAGGGGGGAAGGGGGGCCCAACGCTGAACTTCTTCTTTCCCCGACAAGAAAACGCTACATTTTCATATAGCTGCCACTAGGGGGAGCTCAATGCAGAGTGAATATTTCCCTTCTTGTAAATGGTAACTGTGCACTGAGCTCCCCCTAGTGGTGGGGAGAATCTGGGCCCACCAAAGGATCCTCTGAACGTTCATTAACCCGGCTGGGGCAATGATGCAAATAAGGACTTTTTAATGAATCTGAAAAAATCCCTGTCTGCTGTACATAGGTGGTTATTGTAACTCTTCCCTTTGCTCTATGTACAGTTGCTTTGCTTCAGCCCATTAAACTCTACATTTTACCTGGTTTCCTGATGCCAGTTCCCTTCCTGGAATCATTATATAAAAGAGAATATTAAAATTTGCTAAAATAATTGGCACTTCTGATCGAGCCTGCACTTCTGCCAGCATTGTTCATTTCAGTCTGGGAATTATTCCAAAGAAAAGCACATTAATTAGCATGTTCTCTATCTGTGCATTACATCATTTCCAAAGTGATGGACTCTGTCTGTTTTCGAGGTGATTCTAAGTTTATACTAAAAGTAACAATTTAATAAAGGGGTTATCCCATGATGTAATGTAAAAAATGAAAATCCAGTAACATATAGTATGCACATGTCAGTCTCTAGCTTAGGCTACTTTCACACTAGAGTTAATATTTTCCGGTATTGAGATCCATCATAGATTCTCAATACCGGGGGAAAAAACGCTTCAGTTTTGTCCCCATTCATTGTCAATGGGGACAAAACGTAACTGAACAGAACGGAGTGCTCCAAAATGCATTCTGTTCCGTTTGGTTGCTCTCCCATCGCAGACAGAATTACGCTGCAAGCAGTGTTTTTCTGTCCGCAATGTGGTACGGAGATCCGTCCTGACACACAATGTAAGTCAATAGGGACGGATCAGTTTTCTCTGACACAATCTGACCCTATAGAAAACGGATCAGTGCCCCATTGACTTTCAGTGGTGTTCATGATGGATACGTCTTGGCTATGTTAAAAATAATACAACTGGATCCGTTCATAACCCTTCCGGATCCAGCAAAAACGCTAGTGTGACAGTAGCCTTACAATCTTAGAGCTAGCCCCGCACCTCACATGGATCCAGAGATCCCCCAATTCATTGCTCCAATTGTTCTGCTAGATTTATTTCAAGCTGGAAACTTAGGGGACATGCGCTTTCTCAGGGGGTGTGTCCTTTCGACTGCAGGTGGTGGCAGTTGAAGGATGGAACTGAGCATGTGCTTCCGTCTGGACAGAGAAATTAGAAAAAGAGTAAACAGCAGGTGGCGCTATACAGATATGTTTTATTGAATAACTTAGTGGCTATACAAAGTTTTGAATTACATGCAATTAGAAAAGTATTCAGATCCAGGTGCTGGTTTGAAAAATGTTAAATGCCATTGACAATTTTCCTGACTATATGAAAGATTAGGCATCCAATGGAGGTCTAGTGGCTAGAACAAGAGGTTTATAAGTTGCCTGGTAAACTACTGCACCAAGAGTATATGAAACGAGTGAAAAAGGAAAGAAAACTAGAGAAAAGGCATCTAATGGAATAATAGCAGACAGGTCTTGAGAGGCTATGAAATCCCATTTCTACCATATGTTCTCTGTGACAATGAGTGGCTGTTTCCTGTTTGGCTGCTTTTTAGCACTTGTACGTTTCACCCCATTATCTTTATTGACTCCTTAATAGCACCGATGAGAAATGTGCGGTGAGCAGTCACCTGTATAGAGTTCTTATGGGGATAGAAGAATGTTTCCACAGTTCTCAGGAAACTAGAGCAAGCATTTGCTTCGAGCAGGAATAGGCTAATTTAATTAACCCAGTTTTGCTTCAGTGTTTGTTACATACTGTATAATTGCACCTTTTTAAGAACCTCTGAAAGTAAGGCTTGCGTTATATAACTCTAACACAGCATTTCCAGGCTCTTCGGCTGTACTTGTGTGAAGTTTGACAAGCTGCGTTTTAACCATTGCAGTGAATAACTTTTTTGGGTTGTAGGGTTTGCTAAGATTTGACAGTTCAGCATTGAAGGGGTTGTCCACTCCTTTTATATTGATGGCCTATCCTCAGTCTAGGCCACCAATATCTGAACGCCGGAAGTCCGACATCCCACATCTCAGCTGTTCCACAGCAGCTCCAGTGCCAGAACTACATTGAAGTGAATGGGATCAGCGCTACAGTAACCATCTCCGTCCTCTACACATTGGATAGAGCTGTGTAGTTCCACCACCGAATGCCAGAGCTACTGCTGATTTTAAGGGGTGCAGGATTTGTTCCTCACCAATCAGATGTTGATGATATAGCCTGAGGACATAAAAGTATCAGAAAACCCTTTTAAGTCACATTCCAGTTCTGTACTTTTGTGGTATCTGAGCAGACATGCAGTGGTCCAGGGGCGTATCTAAAGGGTCCTGGCCCTGGTGCAAGAGTCCCGCTTGGCCAACCTTCCCTCAGGGCTTTGTGGCCAGGGGCAAGGAAGCACATAGCCTTGTGCTGCCTGAGGCAAAAATTAAAACGGCACCCCCACCCCATGCCAGATTCTTGACCTAATCCCTTCCCTGCAACCAGAGGTGTAACTTGACCTGCATGAACTTTCTATAATACTGGTTTGTTATGTGGCACAAGGGTCTTTGGGCCCCCTCAGGCTCCTGGGCCCGGTAGCGAATACTACCTCGGCACCCCTATAGCTATGCCCTTGCAAAGGTCCTTTTACATGGGCAGATGAATTGCCTGTACGAGTGCCGATTGACGATCTAGGAAGTGGATCATTACTCATTTTACATTCTTATATTACTTTGCAATTATCAGGAGAGATTTAAATGGACAAGTGTACTTGTGATTATTTGTTCAAACCCCTTCTTTCATAGAGTGGTATTGTTTGTCAGCACCCTGTTCACACTGGGAGTTGTGCTGTCAACAAACAATCATTTTTGTCTCCACATTAAAGATATGATGAACCACAAAGGAGAGTTGGATCGCTGGTCGGCTGATCAGAAGACATGTTTATGATTAACATTCCTACAAGCGTTGTTTTGCCCATTATCAGGTCAAGTAAAATGGCCATAAGGAAAAAAGACCAATAATAGAGAAATAAAAAATGTAGAGCGGAACTGAGACAAACTGATGCATTCTGAACGGATCCTTATCCATTCAGAATGCATTGGGGCTGAACTGATCCGTTTTGAACCGTTTGTGAGATCCCTGAAACAGATCTTACAAGCGGACCCAGAAACGCCAGTATGAAAGTAGCCTAACACTTAGGGTGGGTACACATCCGCGTTATGGATTCCGTTATGGCTTTCTGTTATAACATGGTTATAATGGAAAATAACGCAATCCATAAGACGGAAGGACGGATCCGTTATACTGCTCATAGACTTGTATTACTGTCGACGGGACTTTGTTTTCCGTCTTGCATAATGGGAACTAGACGGATCAGTTATGATTCCCTATAAACTTATTTGAAGACGGATCAAAATGGAATGTCTCTTTAAAGGCTTCCGTTTGGACCTCCGTCTTATGGATTCCGTTTTTTTCCGTTATAACCATGTTATAATGGAAAGCCATAATGGAATCCAGAACGCAGATGTGAACCCACCCTTAAAGAGTCACTGTACATTAACACAACTTTAAATAAATTAATAGAAGAAACAAGAAACTTTGTAATATGTTTTATCAGAGAGAAATGTCTAGTTCTCATGTTATCAGCTGTTTACCCCCACCCCCCTTGCTAATTGCTTTTCACTTTGAGAAATGCTTTTAACCCATCTTAAGATGAACCATCTTCACAGGAGGATCACAGTATACATGTCAATACACGTTTATGGAGAGGGGAGGGGGGAGTGAGTGGGAGCTTTGGAGAAGCAGGAGAAACTGCTGGAGCTAAATATGTAGTAAGGTTATATCTCAGCACAAGTGCTTCATTCACAAAAATACAAGTCAGCACTTCTCTGTAATGTCATCCATTATCCTGGCACTGCTTCTGAGTAACTGTGAGACAGTTAGACAGGAGATTTCCCTCTACTTTCTGTGTGTGCAGTGGATGGCAGCTTGTCTCTACCTACCATGTCTGCAGGGGCAGTTCTAGGTGAAATGGGGCCCTGGGGCGGAAAACAATAAGGACCCCCCCCCCCCCCACACACACACACACACACACACATGACACTTGCTGTCTTTAACGTTCCCCCCCATCACTACAGAAATACAGCACACATACCTCTTACATCCAGTGACGTCTCCTTTGATGTAGAGGTTCTCTGTCCTCACCTTCTCCTTTCAGACCTTCAGACCAGACCACCATTTTGTTGCTATTTTCCGTCTTTGCAGTTTGACAAAAAAAATAAAAATCTTAGTTTACTACTTTTCCATCATCCTCCCATCTTCTGGACAAATCATCCTATATACCCCCAATACTGTGACACTTTGCTCCCCAATACTATACTGCAGAAACAGATAATACTAGTACCACACAGAGCACCCTATATAAAATACCCCTTCTTTGTGGCCTTAGTAGAAGCCCCCATAGTGCCCCATAATAATGTGTCAGTATCAAGTGCCTCTCTTTCACCCCCCATGTGCCAGTAACAAGTGCCTCTCCATACCCTCCCATTTGCCAGTAACAAGTGCCTCTCCATGCCCCCATGTGCCAGTAACAAGTGCCAAACCCCCCCATGTGCCAGTATCAAGTACCAACCCCCTATGTGCCAGTATCAAGTGCCAACCCCCCATGTGCCAGTATCAAGTGCCAAACCCCCCATGTGCCAGTATCAAGTGCCAAACCCCCCATGTGCCAGTATCAAGTGCCAACCCCCCATGTGCCAGTATCAAGTGCCAACCTCCCCCCATGTGCCAGCATCAAGTGCCAGTATCAAGTGCCCCCCGCTCCCCCCATGTGGCAGTAACAGATAGTCCGGTATAAAAAAAAAAAACACTTATGCTTACCTCCATCACACAGCGATGCGATGTAGGCCTCTTCCGGCCTGTGTCCCGCGCTGTACGGCTCAGTCGGCCCGATTACGTCATCGCGCCGCCTGCATTGGCCTCTGATAGGCTGCGGGCCTTGTGCCAGCAGCCTATCAGAGGAACAGGGAAGGGAGACGCCTCTCCCTCCCCTGCCTCACAGCACAGCCATCTGTATCCCTGTCCTGAGGACGGCGATACAGATGACTATGGAGATGAGCGCCTCCACAAAGCCTTCATCTCCCTGTGACCTGCCGTTAGATGCAGGCCAGCGCCAGTGGTGGGCTTGGGGGCACAGGGTCAATTGCCCCCCTTGCCTATATGGAAGCGCCGGCCCTGCATGTCTGAGAGAACTGCAAACCAGATATTCACTCAAGCACAGAGGAAAACTGCTATAAATGCCAGATACAAGTAATATAATGGAGCCAAATACTGTTATTCTTCATGTACACACACTGTATGTTTAATACACAAAGGTTAGGTTAACTTTAAAGGGTAGCTAACCTTTGTTGGAAAACGTGAAGGGACAGAATCGCGGCTTAAAGTGCTTTGCCCTTTCAGCTTCCATCGAGTCTGCTCAGCTTTTCCACCATGTAAAGTACGGATCCATAGAACGCTACCTTTTGATAAATGTGTTGTAAAGCATGTAGAGCAGTTTGTTTTTTCCGGCACAAATTGTGGGAGATTTTTGTCACCTATTTATTAGTAGAAGGGTACAGCTAGCATGTAGATAAGACTTAGAGTCAGAACAGTATGTACTGTAGTATTCATCATTTCTATTGCTGTCTTTATATAGGGCTCCATATGGGAAGGCTGTTGACATGTGGTCTGTGGGCTGTATCCTTGGAGAACTGAGTGATGGCCAACCACTTTTTCCCGGAGAAAGTGAAATTGATCAACTTTTCACAATCCAGAAGGTGTTAGGACCTCTCCCGTCAGAGCAGATGAAGCTGTTCTACAGCAACCCTCGTTTCCATGGGATGCGGGTGAGTACATAGAATGGTCAGTGTGTTAGCTGCTGTACTTGTATCATTTTGTTGCTTTTTTATGTCTTTATTGAGGCACTCTATGCTCTGTTCTATAACACTATATAATACAGTGGACAAACATTTTCTAAGCTTTGTCTTATACTACATCACTCTATTTTTTTAAACATTAGTCAGTGAAATATACAGTATATCAGGTCTTCCTTTGCACATCTCCAACGTGTCTTCACCAGTAGGTCAGCCACTTTATCATAACTTTTACAAACCTGCTGGAAACCGCACCAGTAGCAGCTTACTATTGTTTAAATGTGACCTGTCACCTCTCCGGACATGTCTGTTGTAGTAAATAATTGTATTGCACATGAAGTGACAATTCTGGAGCATATATATTCTTTTGACTCTGTGCTTTTCCTCTATTATTCCTACTGAAGTTTATGATTTATTCACCAACTGAGTGTTATCAGTGGTGGGTGAAAACCCCTCACAGTCTACCACTGTCCAATCAGACTGTGCAACGATAACCCCCAATCTGGTAACGCCCAGTCGGAAATGAATTCTACAAATTCTAGCAGGAATAATAGAGGGATGGCACAACATTCAGCTATCTGAAAATATGTTCCAGAATTATTATTGCATGGTGAATGCGGGTAGTTACTAAAACAGACATGTCAGGAGAGCTTACAGGTCCTCTTTAAAGCCTCTCAGTGCTGAAATCCTCTTCTTCTTCAGGTGCCGTCCCTTGGTGAGTAGTGTTCTTCACGGACTGTATGGCATTCCAGTTCCAACATGGCCACTGATGAAGAAACATGTGGCCTCCTTTGAATAGCACAGCAAAGGGAATAGCACTGTTTCTCGGGCCATGCACAGTGTTATTGGAGGCTGCTGATGGACGAGTTACAGTAGTTCACATGCCTCTCCATCATCAGACATGTTGGGACCCGAACACCATACAGTCAGAGAGGACCACTGCACTTATCAAGGAGAAGGTGCTTGTCAGAGAAGGATCTTGGAGCTGGTGGGCTTATAACGTGATATTAGTAGGTTGCTCACTGTGCTGTTTCCTGCACATTTCTGAAAGCTATTATAAAGTGGCCAACCCCTCTAAAGTGTACCTGTGATTTCAGTTTTTTTTTTTTTTTTTCAAAAAAGCTGTTATTTAAGTGTACTGTATGTGAGGGATAACGCGATATCTGGCCATTATATGACATCACTATTTTATCAGTTTCCCTTCTGCAGGCTTTCAGTCTAATCTTCATTTCTCCCTGAGCTAGGGGGCACATAAAGAGCACACGCAGAGAGAACAGGAGATTCTGCTGATAGAGCAAGTGATTGTTAGGAGGGAAGCGTCCCCTCCTGGCAATCGCTTGCTAGCTAGCGGAGGAAACCGCTGCTATTACATGCATCAATCTCCTCTGCAGCATGGGGAGGAGTGATCGCTATGTCATCACTCATCCCCATGCTGTCTAGTGGTTTCCCGGCAGCAGATCACTATTAAACAGCACGATCTGCGACCGGCAAGCGCTGATTTTTAAGCATGCTTAAAAATCAATATTGCCCAATGAATGAGCGTTTGATTGTTCATCGGGCATTCGGTGGGAGTATTATACTGCAAGATGATCGCTAACGAGCTTACACTGGCCCAAAAATCGGGCAGTGTAATACAGCCTTTACTCAGAAACAGCAACAGTACCATGTAGGACATTATAGAGAAGTACTGAGCAGTACTGATGTGAATAAAGCATTTAGAGTGAGATAGAAAATCTACTAATAGCTGCTGCAGCCTTTGTGCCTGTGTCTCTCTGCTTGTTTCTCATTTTGAGTTCACACCTCCTTCCTCTCTCTATAAATTTGTATGGGCAGCTGTAATCTGATCCTTCAGTGCACTGACAGTCCATCACGGTGTCTCATGGCAGAGTTATCACAGAATTCAGAGTAAGAGCTATAGTAGACTGCCCGATGTTTGGGCAATGTGAACACATCCATCTTAAAGAAATAGAGCACATCCATCGATACTCATTTTTACTAGCCTGATCATACAGACCAATTGCTGCTTCCACAGTAATTTTTTTTCATTATCGGTAGCACACCTGTCATTACATAGCGAGATTTGCTGCTGATATTTGTACATCTTTTATCCTGATGAATGCCCATCAGCTTACAAGTGAGTGTCTTTCATTGGCTGATCGATCACTTAATTAATTTTTAGGAATGAGTGTTCCTATGAGCGTTTGTTCCCACAAATTGTGAAGTCCTCAATGTTAGATTTTCTCTGATAAGATACTGTATATTACAAAGGTTTCTATATTCATCTGTACTATTGATTTATAGAAAGTTTGTTAAAAGTACAGATAACTTTTACCTGGACCATTTTTTTATTTTCTGTGTTGTACAGTTTCATTTTTAGGAAAAATATTTTTTTTGATCAATAGACTACAGAAGAATGGTTGACTAAGGAAACATATTGAGTACTCTACTGATACATATTGATATTAGGGTTAGCGGTTTGTTTTCTGGTAGGAATGCAGCTATAAAAAAAAAATTAATACAGTGGTCCAGTGGCTTCATTCATTTGTGGTTGCTCCGGAGCACACATACCTAAGGTATCAATACCTCTGGTTCTTAAAGGACAGCATGCATTTTCTTATCTGCCCCAGCCAATATATAGCCTTCCAGGGTATTTAATGCACCTTTCTCTGTTTGAGGGTGCCTGACCAAAAAGATTGCCTAGCCTGCTAGTCCCTACGAGGGTATTTTTGCCATCTGATCATCCTGCCTGTTTATCATATTGCACCTGTTTTGCCTGCACTGACCTCTGCCTGTTTATCGTACTTACCGCGTGCTGCTTGCCCCCACCTTTAGCCTGTTTACTTTTTGGTGCCACTCATCGGTGTCTTTTGACCCTCCTGGGTCACCTGTCACTAAACAGAGAATACTCCAAGATGTATTGGTCTGGTGGTTCCTCTGAAGCAGGGAAAGAAAACCCAGTATAGAGGTGAATACCAGGGGAAGGTCTTTTAGAAAACGCCTCTAGGAGTAGCCTTAAGTCAAATCTGTTCAGTAACACATTGGGTCCACATCCGCTGCTTTACATGTGCTAATTTCTTGTTACGAAACCAGCTAAATAGTAGGAGAAATTTTCACACTCCACTTATTTTTGGATCTTTGAGCACCTTATTTGCACCTTATTATCTTTCTGTACAGAATATGCTAATGTAAAATGTGATCCAAGCAGTTATTTTTTTTTAACAAATTAAAAAGTGTGTGTTGTATTTAGTGTACAAGTTGTAACGTTCAGATCTCATAAAATACGGTTGTCCCTCAAGTTACAGTACAATAACCTTAGGATAAATTATTTTCAACATCCAATGGTCTTTCATGAGCCATCATAACTGGAAACCAGTCTCCACATACAGTGCCTTAGACACTGCTGATCTGTGGTTCATGGGATTGACATGGCTACGTTTTTTTTACTGCTCTTTGGACACCAGGTTAGGATGGATCCATTTTATTTTTTGGTAGACTGTGTGTATTGTACCAGACCCTGAAGAAGCTCCTGTCCTCTATATAGAAAGTGTGTTTCAGCTTCCAGCAGCTATTTCTGACTATGGACTTGCTTTATCTGTAGTTGTTAGCTGCTTAATTCTTTGATTATTGATTTAATCTTATATTGGGGTGGCATTATGGGGCTTTGGAACCAATCAACGGTTCGCTAGGGTTAAAGAGAGTCTGTCACCAACATGACACATTTTGCGCTACTTGTGGCTAACTCCTCCCTGTTTATCCGCAGACCTGTATCCCTCTGACGTCACTCTCTTCTGTGTCCAAATTCCCAAGTCCATCACTGCCAGACCCAGGCAGGCACAGTACACTACCCAGACCACCTGGTCTGGCCGTGATGTGCGCAGGGGCGGGATTTTGGTCACAGAAGAAAGGGATGTCATGGGGATATAGGGCTGGCTGCAAGATAAACCGAGGAGGAGATAGCCACAAGTAACGCCAGGGGGCTTAGGCACTTCCAGCAAAGTGCCCCTGGGCACTTGTGAATCCTCATTTGCATATACTTAAAATTTTGTTTTTGATGCCTTAGAGACTCACAGAAGCCAAACAAAGGTACCATACAATGGTTTCAGCTTACAGTGGTTACCCCTGAACAAGTTAATATTATACAGTATCTTGAGGGATCATTGTAGAGTCTAGTAGAGCCTTAACATGGTGATGAATGTTCTAAGCAGTGACAGAGTAATTACATGTAGTAATGTTACTACTGTATTTGATTTTATATCTCTCTGCTAAAAAAAATCTTTAAACAAGTTTTTTATGGCTACGTGTATAGCAAAGCATTGACACCGTACTCCTAGAACTTCTCTTTTAAATTCAATTTGTGCTTTCCTGCATCCTGTAAACTCAATATTAGCATTTTGAAAGGTGATACTAAGGGTCGGCATCCATTCTCTCCGTGGTAGCAGTTTCCGGCAGTACACGATTTTTCCATTTCCTTGCCTTCCAAACCTATTATTTTAGGATGAGCCATAAATTACATGTTATGACAGACAACCGTAGAACAAGCTTACCAGTTTCTCTGATTTATTGTACAATAGGAGTACAGAAAGTCCCTCTTTATGCTTACCTACATTTTGTACTGTTCATACTGTTAGCTCTTTCACAAAGATTTAAGTAACAGTGAAAGTGCGGGTTAAGATACTTTTTAGGTTTTATCTGAGGTTTTCTGCAAATGAAATATATTTGACACAATACAGTTAATAATTTAGTTATTGTGCATACTTCAAAGGACCTTTATAAGATTCAGGGAATTTTTCAGGCAAAACTATAGAAGCTATAGAAAACGATAGAATACAAAACTATAGAAGACAGATCTTAAAAGTCAGGAAAGTTACCTTTACCCACCCTCTTGCTCTGTTTTTAGCAGCACCTCTTCAGATGCTCCCTTTTTTGAGCACATAAGCTAAAAACTGCAACAATTCGTTCATACAAGCATTTCTCAAACTGTATACAAAAGGGCCTATGTGCAGAAATGTTGCTATTTTTCCACACAACGTATCGTGATTTATTTTGTGATGCCTTCTGGCACTAATAGTAACGGCATGGGACAAATAAGAAGACTTGCAACAAATAACTGGGTATGCATCCTCTCCACTACTTTGCCGTAAGCTTACATTACCTGAAATTTTAAGACTAGAGGTATTTTTTTTTTCCATGGAAAAAGTGTGGGATAAAATTTCTAGAACAAGTTCAAACAGATAAGGGTTTAAAGGGAGTCTTTCACCTAAACTGACCATTATAGAACACTAACACCATGATCTGCATTATAGTCCCCATATTGGAATGCTACTTACCAAATAGCTGTCTGTCGCTTATTTTCGCTACAAAACACTTTTATTCAATATGTTAGGTTCTGAAGGTGCCCAAGGGTGGCGTTCAAGCGGCCGGTGCCCAGGCCTCTCATCGCTTTTCATATGAAACCCCTCCCCTTTCACTCCTCTGACCCGCCCTAGGTTCTCACAAGATTCGCTGCGCCTGCGCACTTCATTCCCCATTATGAGCAGAGACACAAAAGCATTTAATGTGCCGGAATGGGGAATGAAGTGCGCAGGCGGGACGAATCTTGTGAACGGCACTGGCGCTGGATTTCTGAAGAACTTAGGGCGGGCCAGAGGGGTGAAAGGGGAGGGGTTTCATATGAAAAGCGACGAGGGGCCTGGGCACCGGCCGCTTGAACGCCGCCCCTGGGCACCTTCAGAACCTAATTAACATATTGAATAAAAGTGTTTTTTAGCAAAAATAAGCGACGGACAGCTATACGGTAAGTAGCATTCCAATATGGAGACTATAATGCAGATCATGGTGTTAGTGTTTTATAATGGTCAGTTTAGGTGAAAGACTCCCTTAAAAGAATTTTGACCAATTCAGAACTGACTATAATCAGATTTTTACCAGGTCCTCCAACCGCGCCATGTCTTTGAATCCCCAACTAGAAGTGTCTCTATTGTTATTGCCACACACTCACATGTGCAGATTTGGGAGAAGGGATTGGAGATGTATTGATTATGTATAAGCAGATTCTGTCGTCCTGTATACAGAGAAATCCTTTGGTTACCAGAAATAAGTATGATGTTAGATTTAGGGCCCTTTACCAATAAACAATGTGCAGAGGTGTTAGAAATTATGTCTACACTATCACTTTGTGAGGTTCGTCTCCTATCATAGCTCTATCTGGTGCATAAAGTACAACCCTAATTCCAAGAACGCAGTGATTTATAAATCTCATAGACCCAATATTGTTTTCACAATAGATCACAGAACACATATCAGATGGTGAAAGTGAGACATTTTACCATTTTATGGAAAAAAATACGGTAATTCATTTAAGAACTTGATGGCAGCAATGCATCTCAAAAATGTTGGGGCAACAAAAGGCTGGAAAAGAAAGTGGTACTAATAAAAACAATCTGAATGAGCAATTTGCAACTACCGTATTTTTCGACCTATAAGGCGTATTTTTTCCGCCCCAAAAGTGAGGGGAAAATGTCCTTGCGTCTTTTGGGGGATATTATTGAGCACTTCCATTATGGAAGCATTTATTAGTACCGAAGGGCCGGGAAGCGGTAATGACTCTTTAATCCTCATGCAGACGTCCGTGGCACACAGTCCGTGGGATACCAGACTGGTATTGCAGGAGCCCACGGTGTCATTGGTTGCTATGATGCCGTGCGCTCCTGCAATGCCAGTCCGGTATCTCACAGACCGTGTTCCACGGACATCTGCATGAAGCTTTACTCACCACTTCCTGGTTGTCGGCTGTGCTGTGGCTGCGCACAGCATGAGGGCGCTCTGTGACCTGACGCGCACAGCCCGTGGCAGGAGGAAGAAGATTGCTGGCGGTGAGGAGTGCAAAATATTTGATGTACATCTGTGAAAACTGAAGCTATTAATGAATATATGTAAATGTAAAATGATGATGGAAAGAGATTGCATTTAAAGCGCATGTTCACAACCCACAGGCACGCATGACCTCCGAAACGTCACGTAGCATGGGGTAGCAATTAGGGATGAGCGAATCGACTTCGGATGAAACATCCGAAGTCGATTCACATAAAAGCAAGAGCTCCATACAGTATTAGAATGTATTGGCTCCGATGAGCCGAAGTTATTGCTTCGCGATGTCTTGCGAGACTTTGCGCAATAACTTTATAAATTAATTTTTACTGTAAAAAAACATTTCCCGAACTCGGGTTCGGTTCCATCCGAAGTCGATTCGCTCATGCCTAGTAGCAATCAGTTCAGCGCTCTCAGGATTACTATGCATTATTGCTATTTATTTATATGAATAAAAGGACTGAAAAATACAAGCAAAGCTTCAAAAAAGTGAGTATTATTTATACCTCACGAATAACCTTTGTGGACTGCACGGTCAGTACAGAGATCTCTTCCATCATCTATTCATTCCCAGGACAGTGACTGTGACGAGGGGACATCCTCTGCGTCTGGAGGAAAGAAGGTTTGTACACAAACATAGAAGAGGATTCTTTACTGTAAGAGCAGTGAGACTATGGAACTCTCTGCCTGAGGAGGTGGTGATGGTGAGGATAACGGCTGAACTGGATGGACAAATATATTTTTTCGGCCTTATATATTATGTTACTATGAATAAGACTAATACGACTGAGTGGCTTATGTGGATATACAGTAATTGTGGAGCCTGAGTGAGGTTCTGAATCAGGTCGTGGTATACTACAGGTGGAGCAACAGTTGATGATTGAAGTCATTCACATTGGGGTCTGAGCTGAGGTCTGATCTAAGGTCTTATTAGGGTCTTATTAACATTAGAGGTCTGTTTGGGGCTGTTAGCTGAGGTATGAGTAACATTGGAGGTCCGATTGGTTGTCTGACCTGAGGTCTAATGAAAACATTTTTTTTCTTATTGTCCTCCTCTAAAAACCTAGGTGCGTCTTATGGGCCAGTGCGTCTTATAGGGTGAATAATATGGTAATATGGTAAGTCATATGACTGAAAAGAGCATGTTTGAGAGGCAGAGTCTCAAAGAAGCAAAGATGAGCAGAGTTTCACCCCAAAAATATTCCTCTATGTAAAATTGTGAAGACTTTAAATATCCCACCATTTACAGTACTTAATATCATCAAAAGAATCTGTAGAAATCCATGTGCGCAGTGGACAAGGTCGACGGGCAATATTGGATGCTTTTCATCTACAGACCCTCAGGTGGCACTGCATTAAAACCAGCATGATTCTTTATTGGAAATCACTCAGGAACACTTCCAGAAATCATTTTCTAAGATCTCAGTTCACCGTGCCGTCCACAAGTGCAAGTTTAAGCTGTATCATGCAAAGAAAAACCCATATATCAACACGATCCAGAAACTCTTCTGTCTTCTCTGGATGAAAGCTCATTTAAAATGGCGTGAGGAAAAATAGAAAACTGTTCTGTGGTCAGATGAATCAAAATTGGAAGTTCTTTTTGTGAGCCACGCTGTGTCTGCTGACTCAAGAGGCGAGTGTCACGGACGTTCCTGCGACAGGTGGCAGGAGATCGGTGAGACTGGCAACACGTGGTTTGATCGGACATGTTTTCCATTTAAATCAAATGACGTCTGTGTTGTTTCTGGTGCTTGCCACACCTTCTTTCCCCAGATGTGGCGATTATGGTCATTTAACCTTCTCTATTTATACATCCAAAATACTGTAAGCCATAAATCGTCCAAAAATATGAATGGATAAAACAACTATCCATACACCTCAGTACCATGCATAACACAATCCACTCGTGCCTATGGCAAAAAAGTGTATAACCATATGCCAATAAAAATTACCAGACCGCATGAAATATAAATACAATTTATTGACACAGTTTATAAATAATAATTCATACATGAAACCAAGTGGAGGAAAAGGCGACATCCACATCAGGAGACACAACTGGTGATTCAATCCCCATTATACATAATATTAAAGTGCATATAGGTATCTCATACATACAATGAACAGAGTCTATTTACCCATTATGTGTCTCCTCTGGGATGGCGCCAGCCCCGAGGCGCGTTTTGGGGGACCTTTAGGTGGCATCATCTCCGAGGGACACACATTAAATGCAATGGCCAGCCAATCATGAGCCCCACACCATAATTAAGAAATAAGTGGCATCTGGACATATGGCGCTGAAGGGGAAGGGAGAGGATCAAGGAGTATAAGGGAGACAGGGAAATGCAGAGCATTGCGCGATCTCCGCGATGACGCGGCGGTCACATGACCGCCATAAAGTCACGTGATATCCCCAGCAAAGCCACGATACTTAAATTGCGGAAATGCCAATGGGACACAACGCAATATAGCGCATGCGTGGGCCCGACGCATTAAGGCCTCTCTCACACAGGCGTCATGTTTTTTGCCCGGATAAGAGGCGGATGCGTTGCGGGAAAATGCGCGATTTTTCCGCGCGAGTGCAAAACATTGTCATGCGTTTTGCACTCGCGTGAGAAAAATCGCGCATGTTTGGTACCCAGACCCGAACTTCTTCACAGAAGTTCGGGCTTGGGATTGATGTTCTGAAGATTGTATTATTTTCCCTTATAACATGGTTATAAGGGAAAATAATAGCATTCTGAATACAGAATGCTTAGTATAATAGTGCTGGAAGGGTTAAAAATAATAAAAAAGTTAACTCACCTTCTCCTCTTGTTCGCGTAGATCCCGGTCTGTTCTCTAGCTGTGGGATTAATGACCTGAGGTGATGTCAGATCACATGCTCCAATCACATGGTCCATCACCATGGTGATGGAGCATGTGATCTGACATCACCACAGGTCCTTTAGCCCACAGCTAAAGAACAGACCGGGATCTACGCGAACAAGAGGAGAAGGTGAGTTAACTTTTTTATTATTTTTAACCCTTCCAGCACTATTATACTAAGCATTCTGTATTCAGAATGCTATTATTTTCCCTTATAACCATGTTATAAGGGAAAATAATACAGTGAATAGGCTGTCACCTAGAACCCATGCGTGAAAATCGCACCGCATCCGCACTTGCTTGCGGATGCATGCGATTTTCACGCAACCCCATTCATTTCTATAGGGCCTGCGTTACGTGAAAAACGCACAAAGAGGAGCATGCTGCGATTTTCACGCAACGCACAAGTGATGCGTGAAAATCACCGCTCGTGTGCACAGCCCAATAGAAATGAATGGGTCAGGATTCAGTGCGGGTGCAGTGCGTTCACCGCACGCATCGCACCCGCACGGAAAACTCGCCCGTGTGAAAGGGGCCTAAGACATATCGTAGCAAGATGGAATGGATAAAATGTTGTGATCCTAATTAAATAAATATTGTGGGGATGTGCTCGTGGTAGGCTACGGTAGCGGCGGCAGTATTGAGGCAATCATAGACAGTCTTTGTGATACACTGTGACTTTATTCACACCAACGGCATAACAGGCAATGTGCAGACCACACAGGTGCATATCCACATAGTGCATAGAACAAAAGTCCTTCCATAGAAAATAAACAGCAGGTTTGAGTCACCTTGTTTTGGACAGACCACAGCAGTTCTGCAGGCTTCTAGGCTATCTGCCTTTGTCTCCCTCAGGCCAGAGCCCCTTCGGCTCGTAGCACCACAGGTCCCAGGGCTATCCTTCAATGTGTGCTGCGCCCAGACTCTCCTTCACCAGCACTCACTCTGTCTGTGGAAATCTCCAGCACAGCAAGACACCCCCCCCCCATCATCCGCAGGCTGGGTTCTTAAAGGTCCAGCTCCACCAAAAACCTGGGCTGGCCGTGGGGAACAGGCACCCCCCCCCCACTCTTTACCTGTTCCCAGTAAGAACCGGCCCGGACACGCTGCGCCAGCAGCATTCGCCGCTGTAACCGCAATGATCCGGTTCTTACTCCACCGAGGCCAGGACCTCTGGTGGCACGTATCGTCCGTCCATTATTATTCCGGGGACTCTCCTACAACATATATATATATATATATATATATATTATAGAGTACAAACATCAAAATAAATAAACATGATTAAATCCAAGTGACAGTGATGCATAAAAAGTGAAAATTAAGAAAATACATTTTTTTTTTACTATCACACTAGCGTTTTTGTTTTCCAGTATTGAGTACCGTCACAGGAGCTCAATACTGGAAAAAAAAAAATCAGTTTTATCCTAATGCATTCTGAATAGAGAGCATTCCGTTTAGAATGCATCAGTTCAGTCCCTCTTACGTTTTTTTTGGACGAAGAAAATACCGCAGCATGCTGCAGTTTTCTCTCCAGCCAAAAATACTGAACAAATGCCATCATTTTGCGTCCGGATTGCCAGATCTGTCAGGCAGTTCCGGCGACAGAACTGCTTGCCGGAATCCTCTGCCACAAGTGTGAAAGTACCCTAATAAAAAAGTAAAAATAAAAATTGAAATAATGGCAAATGTGAAAAAATGTGAGTGTGAAAATGTGTGTGTGTGTGTGTGTGTGTGTGATAAACATGTGTGAGGTAAAAATAACATTGTGAGCAGCATAGAAAATGAACAAAACATAAGTGTAAATATATATAAAAAATATATTTAAAAAAGTGAGTGAATGTGATAAACAAATCATGAGTGTATTAAATGATGAGTGTATGTATGAATACCTGTGAAAATAATTAACATGATTAATCAATACATAAAAACAAACTGTTGAAGTGCCCTAATAAAAGGAAAAAATAAATTATAAAAATAATTAAAAAAAGGAAAATAAATATTAAAAATATATTTAATAAATAGGTTCTTTCCTTTTATACTACTTTTTATTTTATACTTTATCTCCTGCTTCCCTCCTCCTCCCCCTATCCTTACCACATACATGTGGGGATCCATGCCAGGTGACCACAAAACATTCAAAGCAAGTAGAATAACAGAATAATGAAAACAATATATCAATAATAAAAAATAAATAAAAATAATAAATATATACAAATATATTAAAATGATATAGACAGCACAAAAATAAATGATCCCACGTGATACATACCAAAGATAATAAATGATGAAATAAAAATTATAAAAAAAATCTGAATTTAAAACAATGAGTGTGCAGACTCGAAGAATTTCTATAAAAAGGATGAAAAACCAGACTATTCATTTAGACCATTAGGACGTAGCATATTCAACTTCCAAATCCATTTGCATTCTAACTGAGCCAATCTCCTTGTAATATCCCCACCGCGCATGTTCTTTAACACGCAATCAATAGCCCAAAACTTTAACCCAGCCGAATCACAGCAGTGATGGAATTTAAAATGCCTAGCGACTGGTTTCAACTTAGACTCATCTGTTTCAATTCTGGCAGATACAATATCACAGACATGTTCACGCACCCTGATCTTCAGCTCTCTTTTAGTGAGCCCTACAAATACTTTTGGACAAGGGCAAGTCGCATAATACACCACCGCCGTGCTGAAACATGTTAACCAGTGGGTAATTAAAAAGGTCTTCTCACCAGTGGTATCTGGAAAATGTACGGCTCTCACCATATTAGCGCAGGCAATACATTTACCACAAAGTACAAACCCCCACTTGGGCCTGCCAATGCCAGGAAAGATCGGAGGAATCTGTTGAATTCTTGGATCTCCTTGCGACCAAAGAAGGACTTGAAGAAGCATATTTCACTACAACCGGATCTGTCAAAAGAATCGGCCAATACTTTTCCAAACAGGCTCTCATTTCATGCCATCTGGAGTTTTAGTTCGTGCTAAACCTTGCTTTATTATCCTCCGGTCTCACCTTCCTGGAATAAAGCAGATCCAAGCGGGTACATGACTTTGCTCTTTATATGCAGTCTTGATAGAACGTTGACTGTATTCCCTGTTAGAGAAACGTTGCTTCAATTCTTCCACACGTTCTTCGAATATAGCTTCAGTGAAACATATCCTGAGTGTCCGTAAAAACTGTCCCACAGGAATAAATCTAATCATCTCTGGGGGATGAGATGAAGAAGATTGTAAATACGAGTTGACTGCTGTGGATTTTCTGAAAACATTCGTCTAAATCGAGCCATCTGCTGCCCTCCGGAGTTGTACATCTAGAAAGTCAATTGTCCTTGTTAAATTTGTACGTTAGTTTGATATTCCTCGTATTGTCATTTAAAGTGGCAAAAAATCTTTCTATGGGCTCTTTCACACTTGCGTTGTCCGGATCCGTCGTGTACTCCATTTGCCGGAATTATACACCGGATCCGGAAAAACGCAAGTGAACTGAAAGCATTTGAAGACGGTTCAGTCTTCAAAATGCGTTCAGTGTTACTATGGCAGCCAGGACACTATTAAAGTCCTGGTTGCCATGGTAGTAGTGGGGAGCGGGGGAGCGGGGGAGCAGTATACTTACTGCCCGTGCGGCTCCAGGGGGCGCTCCAGAATGACGTCAGAGCGCCCCATGTGCATGGATGACGTGATCCATGCGATCACGTCATCCATGCCGTGGGGCGCCCTGACGTCACTCTGAAGCACCCCGAGAGCCTCACGGACGGTAAGTATACTGCTCCCCTGCTCCCCACTACACTTTACCATGGCAAACAGGACTTTAGTGTCCTGGCAGCCATGGTAACCATTCAGAAAAAGCTTAAGGCCGGATCCCTTTCAATGGGCATTAATTCCGGATCCGGCCTTGCGGCAAGTGTTCAGGATTTTTGGCCGGAGCAAAAAGCGCAGCATGCTGCGGTATTTTCTCCGGCCCAAAAATGTTCCGGTCCTGAACTGAAGACATCCTGATGCATCCTGAACAGATTTCTCTCCATTCAGAATGCATGGGGATAATCCTGATCAGGACTTTTACGGCATAGAGCCCCGACGACGGAACTCTATGCCGGAAAAGAACAACGCAAGTGTGAAAGAGACCTAACTCAAAAGAATCCCCCTGCCAGATCATAAACACATCATCGGTGTACTGCACCCATAAAATGGCGCAGTCCATTGATAGATGCTGGTCTGACAGAAAGAGATCCCTCTCACACAGCCCCAGGAACAGATTAGCATACGAGGGCGCACATGGCGCCCCTATTGCTGTCCCCCAGAGTTGTAGGTAGAAGGACCCGTCAAAAAACAAAACAAAAATCTTCTCTTACCAATGTGTGTATTTTGTCTCTCTAAAAAATAATCAACAGCCTGAATGCCATCTCGATGTCTTATACTGGTGTATAGTGACTCAACGTCACATGTCACCAGTAGCATGTCTTCTTCCAGGTGTATCCCATCAATTTTCCGTAGAAATCAGCCACCATGTCCTTGAGTTGTGAATCAAGGTAAGCTACCATTGCCAGAAATAAGCTACCATTGCCAGAAATAATAGGCCTAGCTGGCAGTGTTTTAGCATTCTTGTGGATCTTCGGTAGGAGGTTGTCAGGATTTGAACCCGTGACCAGCCACATCCCAGGCGGTAGCCCTGCTTACTAGGCTACCATCCTCTCAGGACATTCCTCCCTGAAGCCTATTATTTAACCTCAGTCTTGCCAAGCCTTGCTCATCACCCTTGATTCCCCACACCTGGTACTTCCCTATATAAGTTCAGCCCCTTGCACTCCAGCTTGCTGATTATTGAGCTCCTGAGCCTTGATCAAGCTTCTCCTTATCTGCTGCTCTTGCTACTATTGTAAGTCCACTGCTGACCAGGAATTGACTACCGACTACTCTTCTGCTTGTCCCTACCCATTGAACTGCTACCACCGTTGCCCATCCGGATTGTCTGACCATGCTTACTGCCACCTGCCCTGACCCATCGCCTGCCAACCGATTACGCCTCTGCCAGACTTCCTGCACCTACTACCTGCCTTGCCACTGGGCTCCACTCCTTCATCCAGCCAGCTGTCCTCTGACTCAGGTGAGCCTGTAGGATTGTTACAGAATAATCATCCACACTATGGAGTCCGTAATGGCCACTCTGCGTAAGCAAGTCACCGAACTTCAATAATTTGTTACTACGTATCAGGAGAAATTTGCCCAGCTCTAAAGCGTAGTCCAAAGCCAACAGAGGGAGATTATTGAATTACAGAGGCAACTCCTGGACGTTCGCGGCGCAGCTGCAGACACCCGCATGCCACTCCCATCAAGATTCGGCGGCGACAGTTTCTAAACCAATGCCGTATCTATTTTCAGATGTACTCGGCCCCCTTCACCACCGAGAAAAAGAAGGTGCTATTCATGGTCAATCTCCTGACGGATGAAGCATTAGCATGGGCCTCACCATACGTGGAGACTAACAGTCAGCTCCTGGACACCCTAAACAACTTCATCACCGCCATGAGCCAAATTATCTCTTGATATGGTCATGGGAATCTTAGTAAATTCCTTGGAGACCAACTTGACAAACATATTAATAGGGGGACATAACGATAATGGAGGAAATTTCTTAGACTTATACCTAATTGATGAAGGTATCTCATCTCCCCTGGCTTGTTCACCTTCCTCCAACAATTCTTCAAGTATACTGCACAGCCTCCTGTTCTTCACTGGTACTAAAGTGTTCCTCCTCCCCCTCCTTGTGATACCACCACTTGAAAAGAAAGGACCATCGAGCAAATATATTCATGTCCTTTATCGCTGTAAAACAATCAAAGGGGGCACAAAGAGAGAAAGTTAGACCCTTTTCAAGAACCGACATTTCTGATGCAGACAACACATGATGAGAAAGATTGATTACCTTAAGATTATCCTGTTGTGTGTCTCCACTTCACCCAAAGTCATTTTTCTTCCCTCCAGTTGCGGGACCCGGAGCCATCTTTCTTTTATGTGATCATGTAGATCTAGTCATGCTGCCTGTGGGTTCCAAATGATCTGAGATCGAAGATACAGATGAAAAGGAGAGAGAACGGTTTCAAAACATTTTGTTATCCATCTTAAAAGGACAATTGTCCCTACGTCTCCATTTATATAACCTTTTTGTCTGAAATCATTTGAATCACGGATTCATTTTTTAGATTTAACATCCTGAACCTCATTTTCCCACTTTTCTAAATTCTTATTGAGTGTGGAATCAAACTCTTCCATTGACTCCTGATTGAACTCTTGTCTCGAGGTTAGGTGTAACTTCTCAATCTCACAATCCAATGTGTTCAAGGTCATTGTATTATGTTCAATTAAAAGACCCATAAATTTGTACGCTGATCACTGCATATCTCTTCCCACTTTGATAAAAATATCTCATCTTCAAAATCAAATTAAGGAGATACCTGTATCCTCAGACCTCTTGGAATCAATTTTTTCTCAAGGTATCTGCCTAAAAAGGCCTTATTCCACCACGTCTTGGTCCGTTTGTGAAATAAATCATTGAGACTGGCCTGTATCTCCCTAGCGTTCTTCAAATCTGTCACTCCATCTGCACTGGTTTCTCTGAAAATAGTGCCCAGTGATGAAAGCCAGGACTATTCTCTGGCTTTATAATCCATGGTTTTGGCTACAAAAAGTTCTGTAAAAAACAGAAATATCAAATACATCCAAAATACTCTAAGCCATAAATCCACCCACTCATGCCTATGGCAAAAAAGTGTATCACTATATGCCAATAAAAATTACCGGACTGCATGAAATATAAATACAATTTTGTGAAACAATTTATAAATAACAATTCATACATGAAACCAAGTGCAGGAAAAGGCGACATCCACATCAGGAGACACAACTGGTGACTCAATCCCCATTATACATAATATTAAAGTGCAAGTGCATATAAGTTTCGCATACATACAATAAACAGCGTCTATTTACCCATTATGTGTCTTCTCTGGGATGGCGCCAGCCCCGACGCATCATCTCCGAGGGACATACAGTAAATGCAATGGCCAGCCAATCATTAGCCCCAAACCATAATTAAGAAATAAGTGGCATCTGGACATATGGTGCTGAAATGGAATGCAAGGGGGAGGCAGAGGATTAAGGATTATAAGGGAAATCGGAGCATTGCGCGATCTCCGCGATGACGCTGCGGTCACACAATGCCTCTCCGACAATTCTGTGCGTTTGTGGCTTCTGTTTGGACCTTGGTTGGATCTCGGCTGAGTTCCTGGTGCTTCCATTGCTCCTTTGAAGTCTTTATTTTCCCTTTTGTATTTTGTTTGGGTTCTGTGTGTTGCATTTCCCAATTGTTTGTATTAGGCCTGAAGAAGACTCCTGTTCGTCCTTTCTTGGAGGAACAGGTAGTCTCGTCCGTGCCATTAGTACCAGGATCCTATTGGGCTAGATAGGACTCTAGGTATTCCAGCTTATGAACTCACCTACCTTTGGGGTCTGTTCATGCTGGTAGTCAGTCAGGATTTTGGTTAGGGTTTTTACTAGGAGGTGTCCATTTTCCTTCCCTAGTTCTCAGGCCTGATTCCCTGTTCCCCCTTCCCACCTATGCTCTGTGTGGTGTTTTCCTCCCACACCAAAGCATGACAGCGAGGGACCATCCAGCTTATCAGTGCACAGTTCAAAAGCCTGCATCTCTGATGGGTTGCATTAGTGCCTATGGCATGGGCAGTTTATCATCTGGAAAGGCACTATCAATGCTATCAACAGTATATTAAGGTTTTAGAACAACATACAATATGCTCCCAGTATGCTACCATCCAGATGTCTCTTTCAGGGAAGGCTTTACATATTTTAGTAAGACAAAGCTAAACCACATACAGTATGTAAAACAACCTTTTATGCGTGAAATAAGGATTTACTACATATTATATGAGAATGTGCCACTCCATTTGATACATCATTGGTCCACCATAGCACTGCCCAGGGCTTTTTGTTTGATTAATGCTCCTTGAGATTTCAGAGCCAGTAGAGAAGACTCAGGGGAAGCCAGGTGCACCAAACAGACTAGCCCCACCCACGGTGCACCAACAACCTTATTTGCATAAAAATAAAATGTAATTGTCAAGAGTAGAGGCTGGACATTCACATGAAGGTTATGGTTTGGAGCACCTGCCCAACATGGCAGTATGCTTAATTTGAAACTGATTTTGAAGATGACAGACTCCCTTTAGGACAAATATACTGTATGTTTAAATGTATAATAATACCTTCCATTGCTTTTAAACCTTTCACCACAAAATATAACGCAATCTGCCAGGAGCATATTTTAGAGCAGGATTAGCTGAGCAAATTGATATATAGTTTTTATGGGAAAAGATTCAGCTAAACTTGTAATTTATACATTTACGTCTCTGTTCTTTCAGAACGTAAGACCACCACCGTATACAGCTATCAGTGACTGACACCTATCTCTGTATACACACTTACCCAGAGAATGCAATCACTGATAACACCTCCCCCCATGTTCAAATTAAGTCATAAAAAGCAGAGATTTAAATGTCAAAATTTTATTTTTTACTGGATCTTTTCCTATGTAACTATATGTCAATCTGTTCCGCTGTTCCTGCTCTATCACTTGCTGCCTGCAGATTGTACTGCACTTTGTGGTGACAGGTCCGCTGTAAAGCAAAACTCTAAGTCCTGCTTCATCTACAGAACCAAATAGAGCAGTTACCTTGTTAATTAGTCTCTAAAAGAAGTGAATTATATGCCTACAGGTGATTTTAACATGTTGCTAATGGCTATTTTTTAGTACATTTAGGTGCTGTGAGCTGCCTAAGTATGATGCAGTACTGCTGAAAGATTTTTCACAAAATCTAACGATCAAAGAACATTAACTCATACAGCATTAAACATTATTCAGCCTTGATCTGCAGAAATAAAAAATACTTGCCCTCTAAAGAAATAATGATCAAAATGAATAATCATAACCCCAGATTTTTATTTCTTCTGACTTTTCCTGGTATTCTTTTGTTTATCACATATATTACCGATGTGTGTGTCTATCTATCTATTTAGAAACACAGAAAAAAGAGCAGCACAGTCACTGGTAGATGTGGATGCAATGGGTAAATGAAGAGCGCCCATCACCCTTTGAATACTATCTTATCTATCTATCTATCCATCCTGTATACACGCTGCTTCTATATTGATGGCAGTACTACAGAAACCATCGTTGTCCACTAGCCAATGAATGGAGCTGTGTAGTTCTGTTATCTCCTTCCAGTGTCTGAACTGCATCCAAAACTGTATGGTGGCTAGCGCTGCCGTCCTTGTTTTAAAGCTTAGATTCTTAGTGTTAAAATAAGAATTTATTCATAATTCAAGGTGCCATAGAACCTAAGATATTCCAGATGGAAGCAGCCACCACGGAGAAAGAGAGGAGGAGCCAGCGGGTTAAGTGCTGACAAGCTGCAGGGACAGGATGAGAAATGAAAATTAGAAAACCTGGCATTTTACCTCACAAAAATAGAAGCATTCTGTGCTATTTTGCCCCAGATATTTGAAGAAAGCTGTAAAAGAGGAAGGCAGCTTCCATTCCAGATATGAATGAAGCCCATCTCACCCTTAGGCCTCTTTCCCACGGGCGTGTGCGGCCCGTGGTCGTGCTGCGGCCCGCAAAATGCGGACCGCAATGCACGAGCACAGGCCGTGGGGCAGCGGATCGCGGACCGATTTACTTTAATGCATCTGCGATCCGGCCGTTCCGCAAAAAGATAGGACATATTCTATGTTTTTGCGGAATGGAAGTACGGGACGAAACCCCACGGAAGCACTCCGTAGTGCTTCTGTTCCGCACCATTCCGCATCTCCGGATTTGCGGACCTATTGAAATAAATGGGTCCGCATCCGTGATGTGGCATGCCCAAAGGACGGCACCCGTGTAGATATTTCTGACAGATAAAATGAAAATGATTTTTTTTTCTGTCAAAACAGGAAGGTAGCAAAGAAGCACTCAAAAACTGTAAGGAAAAAAAATTGAATATGTAAAAGACAGATAAAGAAAGCCAAGCTGTAGACAGATAGGCTCATTCCCAAAGAGAGTAAAACTAACCCTAAATGTTCTTCAAATATTTGAATGGTAAAAAGGTTAAACCTGAAAGTGTTGGCCCTTTAAAGAGTGGTGAGAGATGCTTTGTAGAGAATGATGAGGAAAAAGCAAATGTATTAAATTGTTTTTTCTCCACTGTATGTAATGCAAGATGAAATGTAAAGTGTCAAAGTAAACTCCCCATTAAATGTGGCCTATCTGTCCAAGGAAGAAGTGCCACGCATCTTAAAAAAATTAAAATAGATAAATCACCAGGTCCAGATGGCGGAAATTGGCTCCTGCATCGGGCTGCAAAGTTTAGGAGTAGCACTGAAATAGGTTTAGGGGATGTATTTTCCTGACTTTGTTTTTATTTTCTTTACCATAACACAGTCGCAAAACTCAAAGTGTGATCAAACCATTGGTGTCTATAAACACCTTATGTTAAGCCACGCCCACAAAACCATACCCCCTTTTTACCTGAGTAAACTTTGTTGGTATTATTTCTTGTGAAATATATTTGTAGTATGTACAATTAGATATTTTAACATTATGGAATATTTTGGTAATATGACATACAGCCTGAGAGAGCTCAGCAGTCCTTTGATTTATTGTGATATTTGTAACTTAATGTCTATACGGCAAGTTTTTTCTTACCACCTCCATCACGTTTTTAGTAGATTTTAACTTTGGATAGAAGTTTATCTAGTAATAAAGTTTGTATTACATTTGGAATTTTGTCTGTATATTATTATTCATTAAAAGGATATTTTCGGGTTTGCCTAATTTGCAGGTATAAATATTAAAACATTATTTTAATTTTCAGTCATTTTATTGGCAAAATTGCAAATGTTTACAAAGTCAGGGCCCATTCAGACAGCCGTAGTGCTTTGCGGATCGGCAATTTGCGGATCCGCAAAACACGGATACCGGCCATGTGTGTTCTGCATTTTGCGTACCGCACATGGCCGCAACCATAATAGAAAATGCCTATTCTTGCCTGTGATTGCAGACAAGAATAGGACATGTTCTATCTTTTGCGGCCCCATTGAAATGAATGGGTCCGCACCCGTTAAGCAAAATTGCGGAACGGATGCGGACTCATTCATACGGCCGTGCGAATGAGCTCTAAGGATGAGTGAATCAATTTGTAACGAAACTGGTTCATTCAAATTTTGCAAAAATTTGTCCTCCAAATTGCTTCGAACTAGTAAATCCAGTAAAATGACACTCAGCATCATTTTGCTGCACATATTGGTGGGCAAAACCACGATTGAGGAAGAAGGATGCTGATATGACCGTAGGAGAAAGTGAGGGGGAGACTTCCTGTGATTGACTCAGAGGCTGAAAAACAGCCATATGAGCTAATCAGGGTGGCAGCAGGCAGGGAGATGCCTGTGCAGGACAAGCAGATATCATTGTGTGTTGAGCTGTTGATGAGGGTGGATAGGTCTATGCAGCGTCTGAAAGAAAACTATTTTACACAGTATACAGAGGTAAAACAAGCAAGTCTTTTAGTGTAACAAGGATAATGTAGGGAAAGAATGAAAAAATAGAAAGAAAATTGAGGGTCTTTGATCAGGGAATCCAGTTTGAGGGGGGAGGGGCTGGGGCACACTGCTTAATAATACAGCTGCTGCAGAACCTCATTCTTGCTGTTCTGCGCTACAAAACCAGCCACCTGAGAGAATAATATTATTTTTCTTATTTGAACAGAGAGACACCTGTGTATTTTTATTTATTTTTTTCCAAACCTCCTTTCTACAAATTATTCCCGCCAGCACAACACTCCAATAGCATTCTGCTGCTGGGCAATTGCACTTTTTTCCAGCGCATTATGCCTGTCCGGTGTTGCATTATACGACAATTAAACACAAAGTACACTATAGCAAGACATATTGCTGCCGTTCCTGCATCATTATGTTGTTGGTGTGTGTGTAGTGAGGGGAAATAATCACGTGACAAGTATGCAAGGTGTGTTTTACAGTAGAGAAAGGTCTTTTCTGATAACACAGTAGGCAGGAATATCACTAGCTCCAATACTGCATTATTCCCAATGTAAATTGTCTATAGTAGTATTCACAGTGTTTGTAAAAGGGAAAAGACATTTAATTGCTCCCCTGTCTTTAAGTTACAGAAAACATGCTTGCCGTTTTGTTATAAGTGTTCCATAATTTGTGTGACTGTGTACCAATGACTTTTCATTTAGGAAAACCATGAGTTTGCATTACTCCTTATAAAAATGTTATATGGAATACGGAAGGGTTCAAAATGAAAGACCCAGGCCTCGTCCTCCCAGAGCCAGAATGTGGGTAGTAACAGCACTAGCTATCTGACCAGAACTAGTAGTACTAGTAGTAGGCCACAGTTCTCCCTGGTTTCGGGAAGGCACAATATTATCATTGAGGAGAAGAGGATGAGATTGTGCATTGGATGACTCACTCCTCACAGCAGGATGAAGTGGAGTTAACTTCTGAGTCTGAGGCACCGTGCCCAGGGTTGAAGGCATTCCTCCTGCTCCTTCTCCATGCAGCCCTATAGAAGCCTTATTGCATTACTTATTGCATTGGTCCTTTAGCTTCACAGTTTTTTTGGTTGCAGTTGAAAAGTCAACAAGCCTGTTGACTAACACCCCCTAACTGCTTAACTGATCTCCTGGATTGCAGCAACCAGCTTGTGCTTCCTCCTCAATACTGTAATGAGTGTTGACCCACTGTGTCAACTAACCAGTTTGACTTTGGGATAATCCTAAGGCCGTTGTCCTGGCGGTTCCCTAATATTCACCTTTTAATCCTGTAAAGGGATGTGGACTTTGCTGCAGGCAGCCAACCAGGCCGCTACCTCCTGGAATAGTCCTGGTGTAGTTGGTAGCTGACCCCCGGAGTTTAGAAACACTTGTGCAAAGGAATCAGGCAGAAGACATAGATTGAATACAGTTCAAAGTCTGGGCAAGCTGTATGTATGGGCATATTCCAGATAACAATTCCACGGTCAGGGCAGGCAAAGTATGTGCGTAATACAGATTGCAATTTCAAGTTCGGGGCAAGCAGCACGGAACAGAATCAATAGACAGGCAAGGTACAGTACATGTGAAGCCAGACGAGAGATCATACTTTAGCTCAGGGGTAGGCAACCTCCGGCACTCCAGTTGTTATGAAACTACTACTCCCAGCATGCACACTTGCTCTGCTCTTCTACTAACTCCCATAGAAATGAATAGAGCATGCTGGGAATTGTAGTTTCACAACAGCTGGAGTGCCAAAGGTTGCTGACCCCTGCCTTAGCTGGTTACTAAAGACCAGACAGCCTCAAAGCTCAGGCGAGGAGGTGGAACCACAGCCCAGCTAAAAAGGGAGACTGATCAGCAACTTAGCCAGCACTTCCGCAGGGGCAGGAGGAAAGGATTAACTCTTGCAGTACTATAAGCCAGCTCACAGACCACTAGTCCCAATTCTCACAGGAAGAGTAGAGCGAGATCCCCGCCTGCCTGGGACAGCAAGACAATGGAGGGCACAGACTGCCAGCGTGACAAATATTACTACACTGTTTCTGGTGTAAACTTTATGTAGACATTGAGAAAGCAAGGAATGCGGGTAGAACTTTGGAATAATGAAGCTCAGGACTATAGTACAGGGTGTAGCGCAGAATTAATACAAGCAAAGTAATACAATATATTGACAAAGTTCTAATATGTAAGCTGTAAGGTGGTGTTCAAACTAAAAATAGGCTTTAATATTTTAAGGGCTGAATTATTTTTTTGTTTCTTTGATGTAGAGCTTTAGATTTCAGCTTTTTGTTGCATGTTTCAGTTGTATATATTACGCAATTTTATTTCTCCTTGTTACTTTATATTTTAATGTTTCCTCTCTGCCTCTGATTTCCTCTAGTTTCCTGCTGTCAATCATCCTCAGTCTTTAGAAAGACGGTACTTGGGAATCATAAGTAGTGTTTTACTTGACCTCATGAAGGTAAGGACGTATTCTATACCAAGTTCAAAGTCTGAGAAACCTGCACATTTAATAGTGTATTAAAGAAATTTACATTTCAAGCGTAAATACTGTATACACTCATTGACAAAAAAATATATAATGCACCCAAATAGAAATATCCGATTGTCGGAAATTTTGTCAAGTATTTATGTCTCAGTCAGATATGTAAATGATTGCAGGTCTGGTCTGATTAGTCACTGAGTCTTGCCACAAGAGGATGTAAAAGTGCTTCCATTGCTGCCCTATTGAAAGGCTCCCAGAAGCTACCTTTGGGTAGTGTACCTCTTGGTGAAAGTTTGTTGACTACTAGAAATGCCTCTGCGACACACATTTTACCCAGTTGACAGACTTTGAGAGTGGGTGTATCATTGGACTGAGAGAAGCAGGGTGGTCATTTCAAGGAATTCCCCTCCATCTAGGCCTTTCAGACCTACCTTTAGGAGGTATTGGTTACGTGAGGGCATGCCCTCACGGCGATCAAACCCTGGACAGCGTCTACAAGTCACCAGTAGGGAGGATCGATTTATCTGCCAACAAGCACAAGCAGTTCCGACAGTTTCATTGTCCACCATCCAGACACAGGCGGCACCTTTATTGCATAACTGTGTCCATTTCCTAGCTCTTACCAGAAGGAAATTTGGTTACATGGCATCCATTATATCTCCCGCCTTTGACAGACAGCCACTGTCGCCTTCATTTGCAGTGGTTTTGTGAACGAGGACCTGGACTGCTGCAGACTGGAACTGTGTTGTCTTTAGTGACAAGTCCAGGTTCTGTTTGGTATCAGACGACAATTGGGTTTGAGTATAGAGGCCTGGTGGTGAGCACTTCAATCGTGCCTTTGCTTTGGAGTGACACACTACCCCAACTGCTAGAGTGATGATTTGTCGGTCACTCCTAGTAGTGATATGAGGGACTATAACAGCTCATTGATATGTGTAGGATATCCTGTTGGCACATGTGTTGCCACATCTGGGGATAGAAATTGCACTTTGTCCAAAGTACTTTGCAGTGAGTAAAGAGACACGTTGATTCTTTTACATCTGACCTGAGTCTTTAAACCACGTTTCCACTGCACCGATCCCCCGGAGCAGAGGCCTCAGAGAGTACACCCTGACACAACATCTAATCAGGGCCACTATCACTGTCATCCTCTGCACCGGCTCCTCAGGGGCTTGCTGAAAATGCTCACCCCCACACCGCAATGCATCCTTGGCCTGAATGGTCACCAGATTTATCGACACTCAGGCATTTATATGACCAGCCTGGATGTCAGCTTCGACATCCCAAGGGTGTGGAGGAACTACATGCCAAGCTGCAGCATCTGTGGGCAAATATAGGGCAGGATACCATACCGAACCTGTATGCCTCCATGCCCAACCATATCTCATCTTGTATCTAGGCTGAAGGCAGCCCAACAGGGTACGAGAGCCTTCTGTCAGCTGTAAAGTTTCCCCAATATATGTGTCCTTTCACTCCAATATTGTAATCACTTACATATATCATCATTTCATTCACACACAAAGTTTAATTCACTTCCAACACAACAACTCCTTCTTGGTGCATTATTTATTTGGTCAATGAGTATGTTTATATACAGTGTCGGACTGGGGTACCTAGGGCCCACCAGTGTAACTGATTCCGGGGCCCACCTTAGGGCTCCTGCACACAGACTTACTTTTTTTCCGTGTCTGCACCATTTTTTTTTGTGGCCTCTATGTGAAACCATTCACTTTAATAGGGCCGCAAAAAAAAGGAAATGACTCCATGTGCATTCCGTGTCTGTATGTCCGCATGGCCGTTACGCAAAATTATAGAACATGTCCTATTATTGTCGGCATTACCTACAAGGATAGGACTTTTCTATTAGAGGCCCGCTGTTCTGTTCCGCATAATGTGGAATGCACACACCCAGTATCTATGTTTTGCGGATCCGCAATATGCGGACTGCAAAACATTCAATAATCGTGTTCATGAGCCCTTACAGTGATAACAGAAATATTAAAGATGAAGTATGATGGTACATACTCACAGCAAAATGCACAAACATACATGTGGCAGAATTTAGGCTACTTTCACACGTGCAGTCAGGGTCTGGCAGGATGTTACGGCGGGGGAACAGTCTGCCACATCCGTGTTAACGCTAGCCCACCGTGCAGCCGGAAGTCAGCTGTAGTTTTTGTCCGTGCTGCGGCCGGACCTCCGGCACATCCCCATTATAGTGAATGGGGCTAGCGCAAGCACGGATCTGGCAGGCTGCTCCCCAACTGGAATAGCCTGCCGGACCCTGCTACCGCAAGTGTGAAAGTAGCCTTACACATATATGTATAGATATCCTGCTCTTAAGTCAGTCAGAAACAAGACACAGGCAGATCCTATCACATATAGGAAACATGCAGTGCACGCACCAAGTCATTTTATGCCTAACCCTAATAAGTGTAGCACACTCACTTCAACAAATTACTTTTATCATGTAGAGAAAGTTAATACAGGGCACTTACTAATGTATTGTGATTGTCCATATTGGCTCTTTTCCATCACATTATACACAGCACGTATCCATGGTTTTGACCACTCTGCAATCCAGCAGCGGTGGCCGTGCTTACACACTGTAGGTAAAGGTGTTGGCCTATGCGCACTTCCAGCCTTTCCCTATAGTGTGTAAGCACGGCCACCGCTGCTGGATTACACAGTGGTCGTAACCATGGATACGAGCTGTGTACAATGTGATGGAAATGAGGCAATATGGAGAATCACAATACATTAGTAAGTGCCTCGTATTAGCTGCATGATAAATGCCATTTACTGAAGTAAGAAAACCCCTTTAACCCCTTTAAGCATAAATGTCTGGCATGAAATTTATCAAATCGTAACCTCCTCAGATTGCACATAATCTACAGTATATTTAAAAGGGTTGTCCTACCGTAATGACCTATCGCCTATCTATAGGACAGGGGATAAATATCAGATTGCTGGGGTCTGACTGCTGGAACACCCACTGATCATGAAAAAAGGGGTCCTGAGAAATTCAATTACATTACCGCCAATCTGTGTACACAAGGGTCTTAAGACCACGTTCCCTTTATCATGGGGGTACCAGCAGTCAGACCCCCACCAATCAGACACTTATCACCTGTCGTGTCATAGCTATTACCTTTTCACATTCCCTATCCTTAAAGGTTTTCTTTGGTTGTAAAAAAACATTGTAAATAAAAATGTAAAATCTGGCGCAAAATATGTGTCAAACCAAAATAGAAATGCTCGCCTGTTAAAGGGCCTATGTCCACTTTTCTAGTTATCCTCTATCCATAGGACCGAGAATAACGAAGTGATCCATGGGGGTCTGAATGCTGGAGCCCCCACTGATCCTTCTTCTTGACTGAGTGGCAGGTCGGGCATATGTCCTGCCTCTCCATCCATTCGGGTCGCCGGAGATGGCAGAGTACAGCGCTGGCTAAAGAGAATTAATGGAGCAGCAGGCCGTATGTGTAGCCTGTCACACCATTAAAAGGGGGAACTGGACCCGTTCCTGGGATCAGTGGGGGTTACAGGATCGGACCCCACTATTTATATAGTTATGCCTTATGGTGTGGCTAGGATAACTTGAAAACCCGCACAACCCCTTTAAATCCTCCACCACTCCACCACCAGTATCTCTTTACATGGCAGCAGTGATGCCTGTAAATGCGGAATGTCATCACTGCCGCCATGTAAACCATACGTGTCAATACTGGAGAATATAAAGAACATAATATTTTATAGTCGCTATATTAACGATCTGATCCTGATTTGGGAAGGGGCTCTTACAACAATTAACATTTTTTTTTTAGAACATCTTAACTCTACCAACTGGCGACAAGATTACAGCCTAATTTCTTGATTTGGAACTAAGTGCCAACAATGGAACAATCAACACACGTACATTTATTTTTAAAGTTGACTATAATAGCTACTTGGAGTATTCAAGAAATGGAAGAAAAACATCCCATTTAGCCAATTCAAGCAAATTAGGCGTAACTGCTCCAAAGACGACGATTTTATCACACAAAGTGGGGTGATTCGGTACAGATTCCTACAAAAAGGCTACCCGGTAGAAATTGTAGATGTAGCTCTCAATAGAGCTCAATTACTTACACAGGCAGAGTGTTTATTAGGAACCAAGAAAGAAAGTGTTAGGAAACGTTCCAACTTCCTAACTACTTACAATAGCAATCATATCGACATCCGGAGAGTTCTGTCCAGGCGCTGGTACATTCTGAAAAAGGATCCCTTCTTTAACAAAGATCTAACAAATGAACTTTCTTTAATCTTTAGAAGGGCCCGAACACTCAAAAATTTGCTGGCACCAAGCAAATTGAAAAGTAGACCAGAACAAGTAGCCAGACCAGTTAGTACTAAAACACCGGGGAACTATAGGTGCAACCAATTGAGATGTCTTTGTTGCAAATCCATAAACGTCACCACATCCTTTTTGGGTTCAAATGACTAATCTTTTCCAATTAAGGATGAGCTGAATTGCGGATCAGTGAATATTGTTTACCTCATCACGTGTCCGTGTAACCTTCGCTATGTGGGTCGCACTATACAAACCCTGCGCAATAGACTTAACAAGCATAGATCTAATGTCAAGAAAAAGTTCTTACAACATAGCGTCTCCAGACATGCCACCACTTACCCCCTGGGCTTATTCTCTGGATTCACTATCACTCTAATTGAACAATTCAGAACGAAGGGATACAATGTCGTCCAGACCCTAAGAAAACGAGAGATGTTCTGGATATATAAATTAAATTGTCTAAACCCATATGGCCTCAATGAAGCCTTTGAAATTAATTTCTGAATCTGTTTATCCTCATCCATTCATCCCCATCCCCTTTCATCATTTTGTTCGCCCCCTCCCCAATCCCCACCAGCCCTTATACTCCTTAAAATTTATACTATTCATCTTCTTATCACCACCCAAGGGCCCCCTTTTATTTATTTTCTAGCGTCCATGATCCAACCTATTTGGTGGCTTCTAGACCCCTCCCCTTGACATAGGATCTCACGCCTACTTCAAGGCCCATACATGCAACATCAAACACTGTGCCACATTATCATATATTATACAACTTTCCCAAGATTCACTTGTTTATATCCTAACCATCAGTTCAAGTCTTTTCATGCATTTTATATATATGGCATATACTCTTGGCATTTTATCTAGCCTTCATTTTATATATTGTATATATCTTATAATTTATTATAATGAATTTATTGTATTTTATGGAATTTATTGCAATTTATTTTACCCAGCTACCAATAATCCTGAAGCAGCCAGTATTGATGGCTATTGTATTATAATATTGATGGTCTTTTTATTATAACCCCCTGCCCCTCCTCCCACAATTACCCCTCCTGGTCCATCCCCCTACACTTGCACATATATACATATATTTACAGGGGTGTGGAAATTTTTTTTAAAAAACTACTTGTCGAAGGACTAAAGCGGGGTCTCAATCTACTTGTCCTGATACAAAAAGTAATTTTAAATCAAAACCATATTTAAGTGAATCCCTTTAATGTTCATGCCATACTGGGGCAGTGAATCCCCTTGATGTACATGCCAGTATGGGGAAGTCCCCCCCCCTATTCATGGAGGGTGAGTGGCTGGAAGTTGGAACCTGGCAGCACTCCTATTGACACTTCAATGCCAGGGAGAAGAAGCAGAGCGGCAGCCTGACAGCAGAGCATAGCTGACCCAGAGCAGTCACCACACACACTACCTGCTGGGCTATCTATCACGGCACGGGCTGCCACCATGTCAGGAGCTCCTACTTCAGCTGCTGACTAACGTGTGCCTCCGCTGGGAGCTGACTTCCGGCCCGTGGTGCCCGACTTCCGGCCTGCACAGGAGCGCTGATAACTAGTGATGGGAAGTTCAGATCTTTTAGGTGAATCGGTTCATTTGAATCAGCTCATTCAAATGAACCGATTCATGAATCAGATCTTTGGTTCACTTGGTGAGTCACTGACTGCTGAGCTGACTCGCAAGTGAACCGCAGACTCTAGGTGCCGGTGCGGATGCGCAGATGCTATACACATTCGATTCACTTGCTGCTGCTGACTCAGTGCAGTCGGCTCTTCAGCTCTCTGAACTCTGATTAGTATTGAGTGAGTCAGGAAGAGTGATTTATTATAGTAAAGGGAAGCTGAGGCTGACGCCGGACAGGAGGACAATAGACTTGTATTATGGCGTAAAGCAAAATGGAAGGCTTTAAAAGGCATTCCATTTGCTTTCCGTCCTAATAGAAGTCTATGCAAATCAAAATTGATCCGTCTGGGTCCAGTTATGCAAGACGGAAAACTAAGTCCTGTCGACACGACAGGACCCAGACGGATCTGTTATGATTTTCATAGACTTTTACGATGACGGAAAGCAAAACGGAATGCCTCTTAAAGGTTTCCGTTTTGCATTCCATTTTATGGATTACGTTATTTTCTGTTATAACCCTTTTATAACGGAAAGCCATAACGGAATCCATAAAGGTGATGTGAACCCACCCTTGGTTATATAGCTACTGAATGAGATGCCTTTAACATATATCTCCTGAGAAGCCAATTTGATTCTAAAGGGTTAATTTAATTCAACCTGTAATCTAAACTCTGTGTCATCTGTCCCTTCTCTTATCTCTCTGCTCCTGTCCCTTAATCTTATCACTGCTGCAGCCTGGTCATCAGCCTCAGTGTAAACTGTTCTCCAGTCTGACTCACGGCTCTTTTAACTCAATGAATCGAATGAGTGACAAACTAAGTCGGATCTTTAGATTCTTTTAACTTGTGACTCATTCGATTCCTTTCGGGCGTTGTGTTACCAGGTAATGGAGGTCACGTGCCCGGCAATACGTCACGTGAATTACCTTCTAGATTCACATGACCTTCTATTAAATAGAAAATCTGGTTTGGTTTATTAATCATTATCAGCTTTGAGGGCTCTCTTAGCACCGCCCGTACCGCTGGGGCACTTATGGGGGGTGCACCTAAAGCAGAGGCATTGGGGGGACGTAGGGCAGAGTCCCCCCAGTGCCACTCTGAACTGTGCAGAGAGCAGCACACAGTCATAGATCTGTGTCTGCTATAAACAAATCCCCTATTTCCCCCTTAGTCTCCTTCAGCTCACTACTGTCACACCTGAGAAATCAGCCCAGCACCACAAAGGAGTCCTTCTTTCATGCAGCCACAGTTTTCTGACAGCAGGGAGGGCAGAAGGATGGCCAGACACCTTCTCTCCTGAGTCTTCCTTCACTGCCAGCAGCCCCAGAAGTCTAGAAGATACTGCGGGGCCTCCTGTACAATGTACACCAGTAGGAGGCTGCATCACTGTGCTGCCCCCTAGTGGTTACAATAATTATCTTTCCTGAGAAAGGAGAAATAATTACCGTATTTTTCGCCCTATAAGACGCACCGGCTCATAAGACGCACCTAGGTTTTTGAGGAAGAAAATAAGAAAAAAAAATTTTTTAACCAAAAGGTGTGCTTTTGGTGGGTTTTGAACTAATGGTGGTCTGTGCATGACAGTATTATGGGGGATCTGTGGATAACGCACTTTTATGGAGGGGATCTGTGGATGGCACTGTTATGGGGGATCTGTGGATGGCACTGTTATGGGGGGATCTGTGGATGGCACTGTTATGGGGGGGTGATCTGTGGATGGCACTGTTATGGAGGGGGATCTGTGGATGGCACTGTTATGGGGGGTGGATCTGTGGATGGCACTGCTATATATGTGTCACCCACAGATCCCCTACCCCATAACAGTGTCATCCACATATCCCCCCACCCCATAATAGTGGCATCCACAGATGCCCATACCATAGCTAAACCAGGGGGAGGGAGGAGGGGCCGGTGTCATGCAAATGCGGTGGGCCGGGGGCTGGTGCGGTCACTGTACTCCGGCCCCACCGCTCACTCACTTCCTTAATGCCTAAACATTTTATAATAATAGCTTTAATTGACGTTCCGATCCCCAACCCTATCTGTACTACCGGAACTCACTGATGTCACGTGACGTGCCTGCGCCGCCTACTTTATGAATGAAGTAGGCGGCGCAGGCACCAGACGTCAGTGAGTTACGGCCGCCCGCCCTGCTGTGCCTGCTACAGGACATTTAGTAAGTACAGTAGTACAGATGGGGCTGGGGATCGGAACGTCAATTAAAGCTATTATTATAAAATGTTTAAGCAATAAAGCAGTGAGTGAGCTGCGGGGCCGGAATACAGTGACCGCACCGCCCCGCCGCATTTGCATGACACCGGCCCCTCCTCCCTCCCCTGTCCAGCTGATACATCGCAGTCTGTGATGCTGCAGGATCGCAGAATGCGATGTAAAATGGCAGAATTCGCCCCATAAGACGTAGGGGGATTTTAACCCCACTTTTGGGGGGAAAAAATGCATCTTATGGGGCGAAAAATACGGTACTCCTCCATCTTATCTCGGGGCGCAGGAGACTGGGGGCCCACCGAGGAATCCCCCGCCTCCCCGGTGGACCAGTCTGAGCCTGTATGTGTGTATATAGATAGAGATATATATATATATATATATATATATATATATATATAAAGAACAGTAGATAGATATGAGGTAGATTAGATAGATAGATAGATAGATAGATAGATAGATAATGAGATAGATAGTTATCAGATAGATAGACAGATAGATAGAAAAGTAAAAAGATGGCAGCACCAGAAAAAATAAAAAAGGTTACTAGACTATTGCCCAAAAATTAAAAAAAATACAAAAAGGCAGCACTCCCCAATGATGAAAAAATAAAAATACATTTATTCACCCATGTGGCTGCGTCTGCATTTTTTATTTTTTTTTGGTAAATGGAGATTGCTGCCTTTTTGCATTTTTTAGATAGATCAATAGATATGAGATTGATAGATAAAAAGACACTGTTGGTGGATAGATATTACACAGAAAGGTGGATACATAGATACATAGTGCTTTTAAGACGGAATGTGTCCTTTTAGCTTTTTACAAATTGCCTGCTTTGTAAAAGTGAAAATGACACATACTATATATTATTAATAACTGAAAAGATATTAGGAATTTATGAGCAGACAGAAATGTAGTTAATGAGAGTACACAGTAGCTAACCTTGCATATTTCACCGTTGTGATCCGTATGGCTTCTTTTCCGTTTAAGAGGAACTGTTGATTAAAGGTTATAGATATGTTTGTTTCACCGCGAGCTGCATATTAGTAGCCCTTTGTTTGCTTATTACTATTATTGAGTAATCTAGGAATTTGACCTGAGTTCTTATTTCCTTTCCTTATAGCATTCATGGCTCTATGAGTTACACTTTATATTTCCCCCATTGCTGAGCCACTAGATATGTATGTACTAAGTGGTAACTGATTCCTTTAGGCCGCATTATGTATGGCCCAGGGGGATATGTCGTTCTCTATGTCCGTCTATGCACTGGTACTTTATGTTGTATTTAGACCTGGAATAGGGGATATTTTCTGCCTATATTGTCATTGCTGCTCTGTTTAATTGCTTTGTTTCTCTATGCAATAAAAAGAGATTCAACACTAAAGGTTATAGATATGTCATTTTAAACTGCTGTCTAATCAAAAAATCAACTGCTCCATGACAACTGATTGGTTGTTATCTGGCATTTCCTACTACAGACATTGGGTTGTGACCGACAAAATACAGTACATAGTACAGAAAAGAACAATACTTACCGATAAAAGGTTAATTACTGTATACCAGTAGGATGTAGACAGGATGCAGGCAACCCACTATGTTATATTAGTGATGCCACACAGGTAGAAAATACTGATGAACATCCACTCACAGTACTGCCACTCCATTCCTAATAATTATTATACAGGTTTTCCAGGAAAGTTATTGATATGTGGCCTTGTTGTCCTGCTGATCGTGGTGGCCCTAAAGAACTCGCTTTACATTTTTCCAGCCCTACAGTATATATGAGGCTTTGGATTTTACCAGTTTTTATACTTTTGTTATACTTAGCATTTTTATTGTGCAGACACATTATACTTCCTCTTTATATGGTATATTACCCCATTTTATGTCTTTCTTTCTTTCTTTTCATAATTGTAAATTAAACTTTGTTTTATCTAGAACTTATTGAAGCTAAATCCGTCTGATAGATATCTAACTGAACAGAGCTTGAACCACCCAGCATTTCAGACTCAGAGACTTTTGGATCGTGGTGGGAGCTCTCCTAGATCATCCAAGAGAAAAACTCATCACTCAGATAGCAACTCATCAAGCAGGTCATTGTCTCTTTCAGTAACATGAAATTGTTTCTTTCAAGATAAAGACTAGATGTGGAACATGAAAGATTTCAGCAAATGAGGAAAGTTGTTAATGCACTTGAGTAATATGTGAAATTGTTCTCAAAAAGACTATTTTTGAGGAAAGTCATCACTATTTTGCATTGTATGGTACTTTTGAATTCAATGATATATGTAAAACAGACAATTAGTTAGATGACAGTACATTTTATCAGCTTTCAGTATAGGTCTAGGTTTACATGTGTGGGAGATCTGTTCTCCAATACCTCTTTTTAGACGAAAAGGTGGTTCACAGCACAGCACAGAGGAGAGCAGAAGCATTCTCGAAGGATATATCAGAATAAAACAAGAAAAAAAGATTAAGGATGACCCTCTTGTAGGGTAATTGCCAGGAGCTCAGACAATAAAAGCAACGCTCATCTATTGTACATGTGAATCATTACATGTATCTACCTGGTGGCAGATTATTCTAGAGGTGACTTGGAGGGGTATCCAAATATTCAAATGATGTGTAACAAAGCCAAGAAAAAACTTCTTACTTTGACTGCTGCCATATATGGACTGAAGAAAGTGGAGTCAGGCTACAAGAACTGGATTCTTTATTCATAAGATGCTAAACATGTCAACCTTGTTCCAAAGTCTTCATAAAGCATCTCTGGTTTTGCCCTACTGCGCATTTCTTCTGTACATATACAGCAGAGCTCCATGTAAGAGCTTTATATTGGCTTTGTTACACATAATGAGATATTAGGGAATCTGTTCCCCTTTTCTTATACGATTATCTGACACTTATTTTAATCTTAAAAAATGTTTTGCATTTGGGAGAACAGATCTCATAAATGATGTAAGACTAACCTTACACTACAAATTTTTCTGAGACTACTTGCACTGGTAAATTACTCACAAATTTATCATGCCTGTATAGAAGTTACCTTGTGAATTTTATTTTTCAGGAAACCATCTACTAAAAGCTCTCAGCCACATCACAGATCAAACAGTAAAGATGTTCAAACTCTTTCTATTGGACCAAAAAGAGGTGAAGAAACTCATCCACCCAATGAAACTTTCATCAATGGCAGTCATCCAGCAGGATCTCATAGTCCAACAGTCCATCCAAAAAAGAGCAACCAAAGTGGGTCTGGCAACAAGGATCTGTCCAGTAACAATTTGCCACACCTTCTTAGTCCAAAGGATGCAAAGTCTAAGAATGAATTTGATTTTGGTACTGAGCCAAAGACCAGTGAAGGGCCAGGAACAAAATATATGAAATCAAGTTCACGATCCCAGCATAACAGGCATTCATTCATAGAGGGTAAAACTGGAAGCTTACAACCTGGTGAAAAGCATGCTCGCCATAGTTACATTGATACTATCCCACAGTCTTCAAGGAAAAGTGGTTCTTATATGAGCTATTCAAAAAGTCACGGTGTTCTGACAGATTCAAAATCAGTGGGAAATCTTAATGAAAGTAGAGGACAAGGTCTGGAACCCAACAGTAGATATTTTCCATCTAGCTGTCATGACTTAAATTCTCCAACTAGCCCTGCTGGTCCTAGGCATGTTGACAGTAGAGGTATGTTGAGCCCCTCTGGAAGGACTAAAAGGAAAGAAGGAACTTTGGAGTCAAGGAGACCTACTACAAGGCATTCCAGAACTATGGAGGAGCTGAAGCTTCCAGATCAGATGGATAGTAGTCACACTCACTCACTGTCAGCCCCACATGAGTCTTTTTCATATGGCCTAGGTTACACTAGTCCTTTCTCCTCTCAGCAACGTCCTCACAGACACTCCATGTATGTGAGTCGGGACAGAGTAAGAGTTAAAGGAAATGATCCAGGACTAAGTGTTGGGCAAGGCATGGCAGCTAGGGCCAACAGTCTACAGTTGCTATCTCCTCAGGTACAACATCGAACATTGACCAGATCTGTTGGTTCATCACGTGAAGATTGCACAGAAGATACTACTAGGGTTTGTTACATTTTCATGCATTTATTTTGGAATTTTCATTTATGGTATGAATATATTATTCATCTATCCTTTTGGTTGGTTATTGGACATACAGTAATTAGATTTAGGAACTGAAGTTTGTTTAATGGTTGTGTATTATTTCTACACACCTATATGCACATTGCTGGTCTTGTCCACCTCAAAGTAGCAATTTTAGTTTTACTTTAGGTCTATTGTTTTGTTGATAGACACTAGAAATCCGGCAACAAATCTCTCAATGTATGGTCAGTACTATACAGTATATTAGTAACATTGCCAATTTTGGATGTAAAATCTATTTGATATAAATACAGAAATATTTCGCACTAGAGTGATAGGGAATCTCTTAGAGGTGCTCCCACTGGCAGACAACACCCAGTCTGACAAAAGATAATAAATAGTAGTGGGGCACTCTCTATAGCATTGGGATCTTTATTGAATATAGGATAAAATTAATAAATAATAAATACAATTCTGTGGATAAATAGATAATATAGTATAAAATGATTCAAAATAAGTAGCAACAATAGTAGAATGCGAATGTATATGTTAACCAGCTTTGAATGACCATTACCTTTAAGACCACATCTGTATATAACCACAGTAAAACATAAGTCCCAATTGACAATATTAATCTCTAAAACCAACAATCTGTCAGGCCTCTGATGATTTAGAATATTCACGGTAAAACAATCGGCCAGATGGAATATTCGATGGTGTAAATTTTCGATAGTGAAATTCAATAGTAAAGTTCATTGTAAAGAAAAAGGAGACACCGCGCTCAGCCTAGTAAACCTGACCCTTATTAACCTCTGGTTCTGATCGTGTGACACCTGTCCACCTCAGTTTGAAATAACAAGATTACCTTGGTTCTGATGTGTGGGATCAGGGTGCCACCTTCTCGGGTGTTCCAATTACACTTGTGTAACCCGTTTATAACAGCTAGTGCGGAGCTGTTTTTGACACTGCTGCTTATTCATTGTAATTAGCGCCGGTGGAATATTCTTGTATTTCTATGTCTAGTTGTTATATCCGCAATCCACTATAGGCAGCTTTTTACAAAGATTCCACTCGTCGATAGTTCATCGATTATTAGAAGGTATATCATCGCTATATTCGTCATTGAGTATAGGCAGCCCCTTTCAAATAGTTCATTCGTCGATAATTTACCGATTATTAGAAGGTGTGTTATTGTAATACACAAAAATTTCGATATTGTGGTGGGATAGGAAGGAACATATACAGAGGTTTCAAACACTATTTAAGATGGGAAATGTTTGGCAGAGTGAAAGTCTACACAAAGAAAAAAATCTGTACCTCCCGCACATTGTGGCAACCCTGAAACAATTAGAATATTTACTTATAAGCGAGATGAAAGACCTTTGGGAAATAGCGTCCCTAGAAAAATATCTGGAATATGACATTGTACCAAGGGGGTTAAAAATAGATAAATCATTATCAGGGGATATGGGGGATCAGAATATTGTGGCAGAATGGAAATTAATGTTACATAACTTTTCACGTAAAACAATGGAATTTATTATCGGGAAAAGAAACCAAAGACTAATAAACACAAATGAAAACATCAAAAAATTATTTGAAGAATTAAGACCATGGAAAGATCATTTAGATATAAAACAACTTTTGGAAAACATAAAACGAAGATTAAATATGATGGAAGAAGAAATAAAAGAGAAAAAAGTAAGACTTTAATCGGGATTCCCTGCCCAATATTGCCCAAGAATTTAAATATAGAGAAAATTCGTTTGAAACTGTAGATGAATATATACCACAATATAATGAAGAATGAGAAGAGTTATTGTCCCTGATGACAGTACATAGTGAGGAAGAAACAATGAGTGAGGAGAAAACATCCATAGAAAGAAATTAGGCGGAAAAGGATTCCGTAGCCTGTAGTATGAGAGAACTACTACCAACCGCAACATACAATCGGTATAGCCCCCTTGAGGAGAATAAAGGAGATGAGGAAGAAAGTAGAATAAGTCTAAATAGAAGGGAGGGGTGCGAGACAGATATGAATGAGAATAGTGGTAATAGAATGGGAGGTACTACAGAGAACGCAGTTAGACCCAAAGAAAAACGAGATACGTCAAAAAATAAAACAAGCAGTAAAAAAAAGTAAAGCGTTTTTTCAGGCCCCAGAGGAAAGGAAATTCAAAAGGGGATGTAGAGGAGGGAAACTCGCCAAAAAGAAAAAACTACTAAAAATAATGAAGCAAAGAGGTAAGGAGGGGGAAAATAACGTACAAACTAATCAAGATCTTGGGCAAAAAATTTATAATTTAAGTAATTATGTCCTAAATAAGGGGGACGAAGAAATCCTTAAGAAAGGGCTCAAATTTGCCCCAACAACCTATTTCAATAAAGTCGAGGGTTCGCAAATTTATGAGACGTATAGCCTTAAAGAAATATTGCCTAAAAAGGAACAAAAATAGGCATCAAAAGGAAGAAATAGAAATCAATAATGACCCATTTAGACATACCAGCCTGAAACCCAGGTCTCGGTTAGACCCAATAAATTAATATTCCACAGCACTAAATACTTTTATGAACCTGGTTACGAAGGATATTAAGAAAATAAAAAGATCAAAAAGATCAAAATATATGAGTAATATAACCAAAGCTGAAAAGGAAGCAATAATAAATATGCAAGAAAACAATCAGATAATCATTCGCCCGGCAGACAAGGGGGGAGGGATTGTAGTATTAAATAAAGAGGACTATTATAGGGAAGCGTCAAACATACTAAGCGACAGTAAAACATATAAATTATTAAAAAAGGATCCAAGATAAATTTTTAAAAAGGAACTAAAAGAACTGGTATATAAAGCCAGGGAGAAAGGCATTTTTCACAAACAGGAAAGATTTTACATCGACAACAGATATCCGAAAATGGCTATCTTCTATCAAAACCCCAAAATACATAAAGATGCAAATAGACCTCCTGGTAGGCCTATAGTATCAGGGGTGGAGTGCCTAACTAGTAGATTATCTAAATATGTCGACCAATACTTACAACCTTGTGCACAGTCCCTACCTACCTATCTTAAAGACACCAAGCACATACTTCAAATTCTGGAAAAAATACAGTGGAGAGAGAACTATGTAATAGGTACGCTAGACGTAAAGTCATTGTATACGATAATAGAAAATAATAAAGGCCGCGAAGCTGCACAGTATTTTTTGCACCAAAAAGGAGAGCTGCCCAATACGCAGATAGAATTTATTGGGGAATGTATTTCATTTATTTTAGAAAAAAACTTTTTTAGATATAAGGATGATATCTATCTTCAGACGTGGGGGACCGCTATGGGCACGAGGTTCGCTAATTTATATGTTGGTAGGTGGGAGATGGAAGCTATACACCCCAACAACGAGCTCCGGGCGGGCCTCGTCCTCTGGCGGCGCTTCATAGATGATGTCATTTTTATTTGGGAAAAGGGAGAAACAAGTTTAAAGGAGTTTTTAATTGATATTAATAAAAATGACTTTTATCTGGAATTTACTCCTACATACAGTTTTAGAGAAATAAACTTTTTAGATTTAACTATTTATGTAAGGGGAGAAAAAATATGCACAAAAACTTATGAAAAACCTACCAATTCAAATAGTTACATCTCCAGGACTAGCTGTCATTTACCTTGTTGGCTTGATAATATACCTAGGAGCCAAATTTTTACGCATTAGGAGGAACTGCAGTGAAGTAATAGAGTATGATAAAGAAGCAGAGAAATTACAAAATAAATTTGCATCAAAGGGATATAATATGAATAAGCTTTTGGAGCAGAAAGATAAAATCAAACTTATGGAGAGGGAAAACTTCCTAAAAAACATAACAGTGGAAAGAGTGTCACAGATACAACAAGAAGAAAGAGAAATAGAAAAAATTCCACCCATAATCATCCCATATAACGCCCAAACACGAATTTTTAGGAATATCGTAAAACGTCATTGGGATATATTAAAAGAGGATAAGACAATAGGACATCTATTCATTAAAGACCCAGCGTTTGTTTTTAAAAAAGCAGCAAATATTGGGAATATAATTGCACCAATGAAAAAATGTGCGGCCATAATGAACAGTAAAAAAGAAAATCACAAGCATAGGTTAAAAGGATTCTTTCCTTGTAAAAAATGCATGGTGTGTAAAAAATCACAGAAAAATACGATTAAAATGAACCGAATAACAAATGAAGATTGCACCTACGAATATAACATTCGGGACTACATAACATGTAGTACCAAAGGAGTTATTTATGCAATAAAGTGTCCTTGCGAAAAGCTATATATTGGGCGCACAAAGAGACAACTAAAAAAACGATTGAGTGAGCATATACAGGTCCTTCAGCATATTGTGATAAAGTTCATTATTTTCTGTAATGTACTGATAAACATTAGACTTTCATATATTTTAGATTCATTACACACCAACTGAAGTAGTTCAAGCCTTTTATTGTTTTAATATTGATAATTTTGGCATACAGCTCATGAAAACCCAAATTTCCTATCTCAAAAAATTAGCATATTTCATCCGACCAATAAAAGAAAAGTGTTTTTAATGCTAAAAAAGTAAACCTTCAAATAATGATGTTCAGTTCTGCACTCAATACTTGGTCGGGAATCCTTTTGCAGAAATGACTGCTTCAATGCGGCGTGGCATGGAGGCAATCACCCTGTGGCACTGCTGAGGTGTTATGGAGGCCCAGGATGCTTCGATAGCGGCCTTAAGCTCATCCAGAGTGTTGGGTCTTGCGTCTCTCAACTTTCTCTTCCCAATATCCCACAGATTCTCTATGGAGTTCAGGTCAGGAGAGTTGGCAGGCCAATTGAGCACAGTAATACCATGGTCAGTAAACCATTTACCAGTGGTTTTGGCACTGTGAGCAGGTGCCAGGTCGTGCTGCAAAAATGAAATCTTCATCTCCATAAAGCTTTTCAGCAGATGGAAGCATGAAGTGCTCCAAAATCTCCTGATAGCTAGCTGCATTGACCCTGCCCTTGATAAAACACAGTGGACCAACACCAGCAGCTGACATGGCACCCCAGACCATCACTGACTGTGGGTACTTGACACTGGACTTCAGGCATTTTGGCATTTCCCTCTCCCCAGACTCTGGCACCTTGATTTCCGAATGACATGCAACAGTCCAGTGCTGCTTCTCTGTAGCCCAGGTCAGGTGCTTCTGCCGCTGTTTCTGGTTCAAAAGTGGCTTGACCTGGGGAAGGCGGCACCTGTAGCCCATTTCCTGCACACGCCTGTACACGGTGGCTCTGGATGTTTCTACTCCAGACTCAGTCCACTGCTTCCGCAGGTCCCCCAAGGTCTGGAATCGGTCCTTCTCCACAATCTTCCTCAGGGTCCGGTCACCTCTTCTCGTTGTGCAGCGTTTTCTGCCACACTTTTTCCTTCCCACAGACTTCCCACTGAGGTGCCTTGATACAGCACTCTGGGAACAGCCTATTCCTTCAGAAATGTCTTTCTGTGTCTTACCCTCTTGCTTGAGGGTGTCAATGATGGCCTTCTGGACAGCAGTCAGGTCGGCAGTCTTACCCATGATTGCGGTTTTGAGTAATGAACCAGGCTGGAAGTTTTTAAAAGCCTCAGGAATCTTTTGCAGGTGTTTAGAGTTAATTAGTTGATTCAGATGATTAGGTTAATAGCTCGTTTAGAGAACCTTTTCATGATATGCTAATTTTTTTAGATAGGAATTTTGGGTTTTCATGAGCTGTATGCCAAAATCATCAATATTAAAACAATAAAAGGCTTGAACTACTTCAGTTGTGTGTAATGAATCTAAAATATATGAAAGTCTAATGTTTATCAGTACATTACAGAAAAAAATGAACTTTATCACAATATGCAATTTTTTTTAGAAGGACCTGTATACAACATAAATAAAAAATCAGAAGGGCATCCTCTTTCAAGACACTATACAGTAAAGCATAATGGAAAATTCGAGGGATACTCTTTCTTTGGGATAGAAATAGTTAAAATCGACATATGAGGAGGCGACTTCATTAAAAATATGTAGAAAAAAGAAACCCAATGGATTTTTAATATGGACACACTTGTCCCGAATGGTTTAAACGCAGAAATCGAGTTATTTGGTTTCGATTAAAATTATTGAATATATTTTAAATCGTCGAATTTCTGAAGCCGGAGCCAATTAAGATCATGAGCATGTAGAATAAAAGGAAGCCACTGGAGGCACTAGATTGATTCCCTGACGAAGAGTACCGTAGTACTCGAAACGCGTAGGAAGGGTTTTTTGGTGCTCACAGAAGCCCGTAGCTCAACAGGTGACGTCACCAGCTCCCCTTGTGAGCATGAGCGTAGGTATAAACGGAGTCTCGCTACCGGCCGGGGCAAACTCCATACAGCCTATTCTACCTGCTATTTGCCTCTGTGCAGAAGAAAACATGCATATTGGAACACCCGTGAAGGTGGCCCCCTGATCCCACACATCAGAACCAAGGTAATCTTGTTATTTCAAACTGAGGTGGACAGGTTTTGCATGATCAGAACCAGAGGTTAATAAGGGTCGGGTTTACTAGGCTGAGCGCGGTGTCTCCTTTCTCTTTACAATTGACTTGTGTAACCCGTTTATAACAGCTAGTGCGGAGCTGTTTTTGACACTGCTGCTTATTCATTGTAATTAGCGCCGGTGGAATATTCTTGTATTTCTATGTCCAATAGTAAAGTTTGATGGTAAAAATTTGCAATAAGATAAAGACACCAAGCTCTTCCCAGTATCAAAATGATATGCCAGGTATTATTCGATTTTAAGCGCAAGTGAAAGTTAATAGCATATGGTGCGGCGTCCCACTCACTCAATGCAAACAGCGGCGTCCCGCTGTAGATCCAACAGAATGCGATATTTTTTTTTTTAAAAGGAACTAACAGTCTTACCGGGAGGTCTTGAATGGACTTCGTTGCCCTCGACGCGGTATACCTTCTTTAGGGATCAGGGTTCCGGTCTCAAGGGCTGTTTGTTTTATTTGAATTCCGCGCCAAACCTTTGAACACACGTGGTCTTGTAATGGGACAAGGTATCATCCGTGCAACAAAAGTTTTCTTGGGCGGTTCGATATTTCATACGAAAACGTCCTTGCCTCCTCAGTCGGTCAGTATGCTTTTCTTCAGAATGGGGATAATACCAGACGCGTTTCGGGGTTTTAAGGAAGTGACCCCTTTATCAGTGATGAAGGGGTCACTTCCTTAGAACCCCTAAACGCGTCTGGTATTATCCCCATTCTCATGAAAAACATACTGACCGACTGAGGAGGCAAGGACGTTTTCCTTGAGAGCAAAGCAAACACGGTGGGAGATATCTAGCAAGGCAAAAGTGGAGTAGTTTACTCTAGAGACTGATTGCACCTTTCAGTTTTTAGAGCCCCCCCCCATCCCAGAATCTGCCCCAGTATTCAGATTTTTTGTAGCACAGTATCACTGTTTATATGTACCATATACATCACATTACCAATCATTCACAACTCAACTAAAGAATTACTTTGCACCTAAGCAATTTGTATTGTTATCTTGTTATCATTTGCGAACTAGTTTCAGGACACAGTTTCCCTGTAAAGGCCATTCATTTCCAGTGAGCATAATAATTAGATTTTAGAATACAGGAAACTTTGCTGCCGCAAAATACCTCTATTATCTTGCACCACTGAGCATCATTTTGTGTCAGTGGAATTAGTTTATAATGGAGCGTTAGCCTAGTTTTTGATAATCATGCATTTTGTGTGCTCAGCTTCAATGTGTGCTTTGCTTTACCATTCTGTATTTGTTCCATTTGTAATGGTTTCCTTAAAACAGAAACAAATGTATTATGGTAATAAGCAACACTCTTAGTGTTTGGTGTGTGAGGGAGTAGGTGTTAGTGTGTGGGTTGTGAAGATATTTTCCAATTACTTGTACAACTTGCATACCTTTTTTAGTACTCTCTCCCGTAATGACAAAATGCTTGAGATTGGTTTTGAATGGAAATATATTATAACATTGTTATTGTCAAGAATGTCCTGGTTTCCAAGGAACATAACATATTACATGATGTTATATGAAGTTTGAGGTTGTTTTACAGTGTAGACATGTATCTATGTTAGATCTGCAGGTGACGATTTTGCTAAGTTGACCAGTCAAACATTAAGTCCCGTTTCACACAAGCAAGTTTTCAGTGTGGGTGCAACGCGTGACGTGAACGCATGGCACCCGCACTGAATCCTGACTCATTTCAATGGGTCTGTTTACATGAGCGTTTTTTTTTCACGCATCAGTTCTGCATTGCGTTAAAATCGCAGCATGTTCTATATTCTGCGTTTTTCACGCAGCCCTGGTCCCATAGAAGTGAATGGGGCTGCTTTAAAAAACGCATTGCATCCACAAGCAAGTGCGGGTGCGATGTGTTTTTTACTGATGGTTGCTAGGGGATGTTGTTTGTAAACCTTCAGTTTTTTATCACACACGTGAAAAACGCATCAAAACGCATTGCACCCGCGCGAAAAAACAGAACAACTGAACGCAATCGCAGATAAAACTGACTGAACTTGCTTGCAAAATGGTGCGAATTTCACTGAACGCACCCTGAATGCATCCGGACCTAATCCATCACGCTCGTGTGAAATAGGCCTAAGAGTCAAGACTAATTCTCCCATTCATGGGCAGAAATTGCCCTGTTTGTCCATTGAAAATCACCAATGTTACCCATGCCATCTGCAGGGCAACCCACTGTGATGTTTGATTATCTCCTGTGTAGACACACCACCCATATCAATAAAGTCACTCAGGTAGACTAAGTCTTCTGGTATATATTTGATTGTGAAATAAGATAATACATTTCGGGAGCTTTATAAATTAAGAAAGATGTTATCTTATGAAGACAAGTCCCCCAATCAGAACCTACCTCCATGACCCAGAATAGAGAGCTGCTCTGTAAGAGGGGCTCCCGTTTTGGGTGGCTTGAGTTGTCCCTGTAATACTACATTTCTCGTGCAGTGGCTGCTGTAGGGGAAATGCTTGAGTAGCCATAGGTTTCCATGTCAATGTCAACTGTGTTCCAGGAATGAGATCTGGGGGCATCATATGATTTGGCTCAGTGCCCCTATTTTAAAAGGGGTTGCCCTTCTTCTGAATGGAGCTTGCAGAATTCTAAGCTTATTTAGAATGGATTTATTATCGCAGACCTTTTTGCGACAAACTTGCTGCATGTGAATGTCAACATAACCTGTAGATCAAGATTAATCAAATTTGAGGAAAAGAGGTTTCCGAATTCTCATTTAGGGAGTACTAGCTTAAAATAAAGAGTGGCATTGTCCATGCCATAATTGGGTTGGAAATCTGAGTAGTAACCTGGGTGGTATAACTCATTGTTTTATTAAAAAGTTTTTTTTATTTAGAACTTCCTTATTTCGCTTTGACCAAGGAACAATGGTATACAATGCACAAAGTATAATGCTGGTTCTATAATTTTCTCCTAGTTTTAACTTGTCACCCTACTGATGCTTTTAACCTATTTCTCTTCTATGCTAAAACTGCAATCATCATTCCTAAGATGTAGGATGCTTTTTTGACAAATGTTTTTTAACCTGGTGACTAAAACTCAGTCTATCTTGTTTGTTGTTGTGCAGTGTGCCTATATGTAGTATGTTTTATTTAAGCTTAACATGTTCACCTGGTAATATATGTGTTGTCTTGCTTCACAAATTGTATGAACCATTTGTTTTATTTGCTGTTAGCAGGCTGACCCAGCTCCATCAGAAGGGATCATCCACTCAAGACCTCTAGCTAAAGAGCCCAACAGAGATGGCGCAACTTCATTTCATTTGCGACAAAAGTCTGAGGTCTGAATCACTTAAACAGGCATATCAACAACCAAAATAAAATTTTAAACGTTGCCAATATGGGTATATCAGGAATTAGCACTGATTATCTGAATATATTGCATCATTGATCTGTAAATTCAGGCCTCAATGCTTAGCAATAATACTAAAGTGTACCTTGTCCTTCGTATGTCTCAAGGTAATAATATGTGCACGATAGTGGGGATAGCGGCAACGTTTGTCCAGTCTAACAGCAGGCAGTAAGTACATCAAGGTCAAACAGCTCAGAGCACTCTTGGCCAACCTTTCCCACCTACGCAGAGAACTGGGCAAGCAGATGACGCACATCTGAAGCAGTCAATAAGAAGTTTTTCACCAAACTTCATTTATGATACCTCAGCTTATGTTGGAGAATGGTAGAACTTATCTGCCTTCCCCTTCTCTCCTGTAATCACAATGCCAATTCAGATTGAAGTTAAACTAGAAGGTTCACCCTTGAGGGACAGCGATTACAACTACTTTTACCATAAAGGGTTTACGCCATGTTTTAAACATATCCTCAATCTCCAGCATAGAGTTTGAGAATACATGCTGCCACTTCAATCATCTGTTGGAGCTTGCCAAGTGATGTATTTTGCTTCTCTTTTGCATTCCTGTAGAGATGAATGGAGCAGCAACAAACTTGGTCAACTGCCATTCTATTTTTACGAAGAGACAGAGGACCCCTGTTCTTGAAATTGGTTGGAGTCCCAATGGTTGGACCCCTACCAATAAGATTCTTATTCCCTATTCAAGTTTAAAGGGGATGTCTGAGTTTTTAGTACTGATGATCTATCCTCAGGATGAGTCATCAGTATCTAATTGGTGGGGGTCCGACTTCTGGCCCTTTTGCTCTTAAGTTGTTGGAAGAGACCACAGTAGTCCATGAGTGCTGTGTCCTTTTCCAAAGCCAGTGATGTCATGTTCTTTGGTCACATGGCCTAGGCACAGCTTAGTCCCATTCAAGTGAATAGGGCTGGACTGCAATAAGCCGCTATCCAATGGACAGTGCTGTGCTTTTTCTGTGAGGATGCTGTGGCCTCTTCAAAGCAGCTGATTAGCGAGGGTTCCGAGGATAGACCATCAATATTAAATACTCGGACAACCCCTTTAAAACTTAAGATACACTTCTTAAGGGTAAAGCCATAACGATGGGCCAGGCAGTTGAAATGCAGGCATGATGCAGCCAAAACCTGTGCTGACATGCTGTTCGAAGGGATTTTCTAATTGATTGCTGATGGTCAGGTGGTTTTGTGGGCAAACAGCTTTTTTCCCATGAAACTTTGCAGCCATTAACAGTCAGATTGAATTCTGTGCTAAATACCATGTCTAGCAGTTCCATGTGGCCTTACCCTAGCAAATATAGATGTCTTCAGTCTTGGATAATGAGGAGAATTGATGGATGGTAACCATTTAAAAAACCTGGAAGATACCACCTATAGGAAACTGGAGAATACAATATAGCAGCTTGCTGCCTCATTTGCATGCAAAATAATAAATGCTTGCTTGCTTTTCAAGATTTTTGTGCCTTTGTAATGTTACTGTGCTTCTGTCTTTTCACTGGAAAACTGTAGCACTACTTCAAAAGATGTCTAAGGGTTACTTTACTTTAGCCATTGTGCATTGTAGTTACCGCAAGTGTCAGAATACATACTATCCGGTGCAGTATATGTAGATCTATTCATAGTGCAGAGTAAAGAGGCAAAAAAAGGCAGCACGTGAAAGTAATAAAGTGAAAGAGAGATGTCAGTGCTGCTTTTTTTTATTATTTTATCCCTGGGACATTAGGTTGGTTTACTGGGGTCCGCACCCCATTGCTGGACATATACCGTTCTGCCTTTTTCTTCTTTTAGAACCCGATATTAGTAGTTTTATTATGGTAATTATCAACACTCTTTGCTTTTCATGATGTCTAATATAGTACTTTTTCGTATTGATGCCTTAACCATGTTCTTTATATAAGTGCTCAGTGTTATAGGACCCCCACACTCAAAATATTATTTTATACCAATCATAGAATAGCTAATTGTCTAGTATACCTTTTACAGATACTCAGGTGGAAGAATTAGGTCTGTATTAGTTGTCTAGAAAAAGTTACTGTCTACAAAGTAGTTTGAGCATTGCTATCTCTTAGTCTTATTTGTCTATGATGGTCACATTCACAGTAAATGGAAGGGATGGGAATAGCTGTTTGAGCTAGGGACATAGGCTCATCTTGCACTCTGGCGAAGAATAGGATTTGAGGACCCTTGTTGTCAAGAATAGTTGGGATGCTGGAATTCTGCTCCCAAGTTATATTACGTTATAGCCTGTCTGGTTGATGGTTTATCAAAGTAAAAAAATGGATGGGAGAAACATTATTATAGATTTTATTTTGGAGGCCAGTAGAAATCTACAACACTCTTAGAGACAATATAACCAGTAGAGAGAGGGAGAGAAATGTATCATTGTGTTGGGCTGAAATGTTGCGTATCGGTGAATTAAGAAGGTCCACTGTTGTCATGATTTTTGGCGTGCTGCCTCATGCTTTAAGTTTCTTAAAGATTGATATATACCGGTAGTTATAAGGGTAAAGATTCAGTATAAATTGTATTTTACTCACTTAAATTTCAGCAATTTCTATTCTTAGGAGTCTAGGTGGTCCTGTCAGTGTCTGACTGCCTTCCTTGTATCAGTGTGCATAGAGATAGTTACCAATCACTGATGGGACCATCCACTCGATTTCTAAGCATACAAGGTGAAGGCATTTAAATAAAAAAATACAAGTTATACTGAACCAGTTTCCATAAATCGACTGCATTTTTCGCCCCATAAGACGCACCTAGGTTTTAGAGGACGAAAATAAGACCCCCATTCAGGCCTCAGATCAAACCGGCATGTTAATAAGACCCCTTTTCAGACAATCAGATCAGTCCCCCAATGTTAAGACCCCTATTCAGACCTCCAGTGGCCGAGGACCAGGAAGCTGTGAGTACAGAGCTTGAGGAGCGCTGCATTCACCGCTTCCCATTCCTCCTGTACTAATGACCGCTTCCATAATTAATTAGTATTCGCCCCATTAGACACATTGACATATTACCCCCCATATGCGATGTATTGGTATTTTCAGCTACCCCTGCTCTATAACATGTTGCCTGCTAAATCAGCTACCCTGTTCAAAGTGACAGGTTACCTTTTAATGATGAGATGTTGAGGTGTTTGGCCATCCTCTGGAACTTCTACAACCCTTGATGATATCTCTGCCCAGCATTGCCCTCAGTGCCACTCAATTGAAAGGTCTCTGCCTGTTTGTGTATGAAGAAACCTGTCAATCAAACAAAGATGGCGAGGGAGAGGTAGGGGGGCATCATCCAGTGGACAGTTCTCCCTGAGCCCATCTGCAGCATTTCAGAGTAAAAGATACATACTGTAGACCCTGATTTATCAAGACCTGCGTTTTGCTACGGCAGTCCGTGTGCCAGAATGAAAGTAGATTTCAGTCGTTATTTACCAGGTTCCTGCCATAAATAATGTGTGTCGGAGACGATGGACCCACCCACACCTCACCCTTATATCCCCTTTTTGGAAACCTGTGCAGCATAAAAATGCAACTTGTGCCTAAAAACTGAGTTTTGTGACTTTTTAAAGCCAGAAAACTGGTGTGGAGGAATTATATATACCTGTCAGTATGTCATGAAGCCACGGGTAGGCAACCTGTGTCTGCTGACAAGCTCCCATTCATGTGAAGCTCATATAGAATTTATCACGGCATTAAATGTTTTACCAAGTGAATAGGCTGCTTATGTAAATAAGAGGTAATATATTGGACCATTGGGGTAAATGCTGCCATTCTCTGCAGCAGAATTTCTTTTGCAAAGGATCGGAAATTACACTACAAGCAAAGCGGTTAAGATTCAGAAATCTCATTTACACCCTCTGGAAAAAAAACTGCAGCATAAACTGACTTGCACTGCATTTCAACATTTGCAATGAAAAGGTTGATCATAGCAGAAGACCCGCTGAGTATCTACCAGCAAGTTCACCTAAAAAAACAGCCCTTTTCTGGTGTTTTTGTTGTGGCTGATTTCAGCCAGATCTGCTGTACAGTTTCCGCTGCAGATTCACTATATTTGCCTTAGGGCATCAGTACCGACCGCTATCCCCTTGTGTTCTGTTTCAGTTGACTCAGTTGCATTGTGTTTTTGTTAGAAAAATTACTGTCTGCAGGACTTTTTCTTTCCATCAAAAATAACCGAAACGCTTGAAATTAACTTAGACTTTCAACATTGAAGTCAATGCATGACGGATAGTAGCAGGAGGGGTTTCATTTGTATTCGTTATTTAGTCAATTTAACGGATCTATTTTTTCTGTTACGATGATGGAACAGAAAAACGGAAAGAGCAACAATGATGTGAACTGAGAACTTACAGCTTAAAGGGTTATCCCATGACTAATGTAAAAAATGAAAATCAGACATCATATAGTACATGATAATCTCTTTCTAACAATGCCAGAACCAGCCCTGTACCTCACATGGGTCCAGAGATCTCCACATGTATTGCTGAAATTTGCTCGGCTAGATTTATTTCAAGCTGGCAGCTTAGGTGTTGTGCATTTCTCTAGGGGGTGTCCTTTCTGCCGCAGCTGGTGACAGCTGAAGGATGGAACTGAGCATGTGCATCAACCTCAGCTCACCTCAGTGAGCCAGACAGAGAATTTAGAAAAAGAACAAACAGCAGGTGGCGCTATACAGATAGATTTCAGTGAATAACTCAGTGGCTATACTAAATTTTTAATTACATGCAATTGCAATATTTTGTATGGGACAACCCCTAAGAATATAGGACAGTGCAATAGTTGATCAATCCAAGAAGTGTGGCTTTTGGTGTATTGCTAGGTTGAATCTAAAAGTATTTGGTTCACTTCACAGCATAGGGCTGCCGATGCTATCTGTCATTGACAAGCTCTATAAACCTGATCCCGGTGTGACATAGCTGCTCTGTGTAGGGGACAGGTGCACTTTTAAATGTTCATTAGTTGTTCCAAAAATGGGTCACATCTGTGTTTCTATCAGGAAAGCTTTATGCTTTTGAAACTAATACTAAACATGTTGTCGGAAAAGAACAGATGCAGTGAGTTCGGCTGGTACACCGTAGAATAACTACAAACCGGATTACAAAAAAGTTTGGACACTAAACAAATCGTGAATAAAAACTGAATGCAATGATGTGGAGGTGCCAACTTCTAATATTTTATTCAGAATAGAACATAAATCACGGAACAAAAGTTTAAACTGAGAAAATGTACCATTTTAAAGGGAAAAATATGTTGAATCAGAATTTCATGGTGTCAACAAATCCCAAAAAAGTTGGGACAAGGCCATTTTCACCACTGTGTGGCATCTCCCCTTCTTCTTACAACACTCAACAGACGTCTGGGGACCGAGGAGACCAGTTTCTCAAGTTTAGAAATAGGAATGCTCTTCCATTAATGTCTAATACAGGCCTCTAACTGTTCAATCGTCTTGGGCCTTCTTTGTTGCACCTTCCTCTTTATGATGTGCCAAATGTTCTCTATAGGTGAAAGATCTGGACTGCAGACTGGCCATTTCAGTACCCGGATCCTTCTCCTACGCAGCCATGATGTTGTGATTGATGCAGAATGTGGTCTGGCATTATCTTGTTGAAAAATGCAGGGTCTTCCCTGAAAGAGATGACGTCTGGATGGGAGCATATGTTGTTCTAGAACCTGAATATATTTTTCTGCATTGATGGTGCCTTTCCAGACATGCAAGCTGCCCATGCCACACGCACTCATGCAACCCCATACCATCAGAGATGCAGGCTTCTGAACTGAGCGTTGATAACAACTTGGGTTGTCCTTGTCCTCTTTGGTCCGGATGACGTGGCGTCCCAGATTTCCAAAAAAGAACTTCGAATCGTGACTCGTCTGACCACAGAACAGTCTTCCATTTTGCCACACTCCATTTTAAATGATCCCTGGCCCAGTGAAAACGCCTGAGCTCGTGGATCTTGCTTAGAAATGGCTTCTCCTTTGCACTGTAGAGTTTCAGCTGGCAACGGCGGATGGCACGGTGGATTGTGTTCACTGACAATGGTTTCTGGAAGTATTCCTGAGCCCATTCTGTGATTTCCTTTACAGTAGCATTCCTGTTTGTGGTGCAGTGTCGTTTAAGGGCCCGGAGATCACGGGCATCCAGTATGGTTTCACGGCCTTGACCCTTACGCACAGAGATTGTTCCAGATTCTCTGAATCTTCGGATGATGTTATGCACAGTTGATGATGATAGATGCAAAGTCTTTGCAATTGTTCGCTGGGTAACACCTTTCTGATATTGCTCCACTATCTTTCTGCGCAACATTGTGGGAATTGGTGATCCTCTACCCATCTTGGCTTCTGAGAGACACTGCCACGCTGAGAAGCTCTTTTTATACCCAATCATGTTGCCAATTGACCTAATTAGTGTTAATTGGTCTTCCAGCTCTTCGTTATGCTCAAATTTACTTTTTCCAGCCTCTTATTGCTACTTGTCCCTACTTTTTGGGGATTGGTTGACACAGTGAAAATTAGAATTAACCTATTTTTCCTTTAAAATGATACATTTACTCGGATTAAACGTTTGATCTGTCATCTACGTTCTATTACAAATAAAATATTGACATTTGCCATCTCCACATCATTGCATTCAGTTTTTATTCACAATTTGTTTAGTGTCCCAACTCTTTTGGAATCCGGTTTGTAGTGTAGTATACAATACTGTATACTGAACATTGGTGGCCTTCATATAGTGACTTATAGTGATTCTACTGGAAGACTACTTCCCGTATTAAATGCATGCTCACCTTTGAACACTACAGATATATATATACACACACAGGCCAGTTCTGCAGGCCTCTGATCCGAGTACAGCATTTCTTGCTTCTTCAATGTTGGTACGGAATTTGTTGTGATGAAAAGTGCAGTCTTCAGAATTAGGCAGTGTTCCCTAATGACTTGAAAATTGTACCGAAAAGCCGGCTACAGAGATATGACCTTCATATAAATTGTGTTCTGTTTTTGACTTGTAGGGAGGACCTTATCATGACACACATCCAGATGATCCATCCTCCAAAGAAAATCGTCATACATACACTGATACAGTCCCTAGACGGGTTGGCAGCTTCTACAGAGGTAAACTAATGGTCATTTCACCTTATTGCATTGTATGTCAACGTACATGAGATTAATACTGGTCCACAAAATGGGACCCCCCACGAGTAATGAAAAAAATTAAAATGAAACATCATATAGTAAATGACAACCTCTTTCTAACAAAGCTAGAACCAGCCGTGTACCTCACATGGATCCAGAGATCTCCCCATTCATTTCTCCAATTGTTCTGCTAGATGTATTTCAATCTGGCAGCTCAAGGGGCATTTCCTTTCTCAGGGGGTGTGTCCTTTCTTCTGCAGCTCTCTCCCTGTAACTGTTACAACTGCTAACAGAAGATATGTTTGGTGGCATCTGAAGGATAGAATTGAGCATGTGCGTCCATCTCGGCGAGGTGGACAGAAAAGTATTGTAAAAAACGAAGAGCAGGTTGCACTATACAGAAACGTTTTATTGAATTGCAAAAGTATTCATATCCAGGTGCTGGTTGGGAAGATGTAGAATATTTTTCGTGCGAAAACCCATTTAACCTGAGGTTTGTTGGTTGAATATTTGTATGCCACAGTTATCCATACATTCAGTTATCCACACCAAACGTGTATGTGTATAGGGGAGCCGGGAGGGAGTTGGAAGAGATAGCTGTCAGCTGAATGATCATTCCACTATTGAATATGTATAGCCACCCTTACTTGTAGTATTACTCTGTACCGTATGGAGATGCTACTAGACAGCTAATCAGTGCATGCACTTAAATAATACATATGTTCTATCAATGGAAATATTTTCATCTACAGTTCCATCACCTCGGCCAGAGGGAACGTTTCATGAAAACAGTGCGTCAAACCGAAGTTCTTCACATCCAGTCGACAGCAGTTCAGGAACAAATCACTCAAAGAGACAGACCACCTTTGATCACTGGTGAGAACTGGGGTTCTTTTTACTGTATGTATATATATTTATATAACTTAGAACTCACCTTTTACAATAGGTGATTGTCAAAGCTTGTCTAATCGCCACTCCCCTGTACAGTGACCTATGCACAGGTCACAGAGCATGCCCTCAACAGTCTCCCATAAAATGAGGTAAGCTCTAGTCTATCATATTCAATAACATGTGAGATCTTGACATATTATTAAACCAAAATAAAAAAAATTTAAAATCACCCAAAAAATCTATGTTTAACTTAATAACTTGATTTAAAGCAGCTCTGTCCCCAGGATTAACCCTATTAGACCAGACATACTGGCTGGTAAGGCTTCTAATGCTGAATAAAACAATACCTTAGTTTTTTCTGTATGGTGAATTGCTGCATAGATATTTGCGTTTTTATTCATATGCAAATGAGAAGTTTGAGCACCAGGAAGCGAGGCTGAATCCTTTGAGTGCCCAAAGGATTAACCCCCTCCTCCCTGCACCAGAGGTTAAAGGAAGTGCGGACACAGACGCGCATTGAAGCACAGCCTGATGAAGCGCAATTAGCGCGAAACGGCCGCCGCTGCCATTGCGTGTCTGACTTGTCCACCCCCGGCCTGATTGTGGCTGAATAAAGCTGTTTGAACGTATACCGGTGAGTGCCGCTGCATGTTTCTTCTACTGACCGACATTTGTTACACTCTACTCACTGTTTGCAGCAGTGCACCGCCGAGCGCTTCTCTCCTCGCTGGCCTCGGAACGTCTGTGATTGCCTCATACTGACTGTGTGCTTGTTTGACTGTGCCGCCCCCTGCTCTTTTTCGTGTGGACCCACCTCCTTGTGCTTGCACTTCTCATTTGCATATGAGTAACAACACAGATTTTTCTGCAGTTGTTTAGCATACAGACAAAACTAAGCCAATGGCGTCTGTAAACCAATCCATCAAAATCTGTGTGGCAAAGCCATACGGCGCTCCTTCCCTTCTGAGTCCTGCCATGTGCCCCTACAGCAATTTACTACCACGTATGGGGCGTTGCCGTATTCAGGCGAAAATGGGTAACTAATTATGCGGTGCTTTTTCTCCTGTTAACCCTTGTTAATATTAAAAATTTGGGGCTAAAGCAAAATCTTATTGAAAGAATTGAAACTTTTCATTTTCACAGCCAAGTGTTTCTAAATTCCATAAAATGCTCAGTACACTTGAAGGGTTGCATGCTTTTTTTCACGCACGTGATGAAAAACTGAAGAATAAGAATCTGCATCTCATAGCAACCATCAGTGGAAAACGCATTGCATCCAGGTGCAATCCATTTTTCACACAAGCCCCATTCACTTCCAAGAAGCCAGGGCTATGTGAAAAACGCACAATTTAGAACATGCTGCGATTTTTCCTGAACGCAAAGATGATGCGTTTAAAAAAACAACGCTCAGGAGCACAGACCCATTGTAATGAATTGGTCAGGATTCAGTCCGGATGCTATGCGCTCACTACACACATGGCATCCGGACGGAAAACTCACTTGTGTGCCCATGACTATGGCTTGCTACTGTATTCCACCTGACATCAAGAAAACTAGAAGCAAGAGTCATATAGATATATTTCTTCAGCACATTTCAGCTTCTTACGGTCTTCTTTATGTGCAGTATGGTTGATTCATTGCTTCATCATGCTGGTAAACGGGATTTTAGCTAAAATATAACTTTTATTGATATGTCAATAAAAACAGGGGAAGAACAAAAGAAAATCCCTAGAAAATGTTGGACAAGTGGGGTGGCACTAATCAAAGTGCTCAACAAAAATAGTGGCGTGTGGAAACCACCATGTGTATAATGTCCCACCCCCACTCTGTAACCAAATAGGGATATAAAAGAAATGTGTCCCAATATCAAATTGCCTCCATAAGCCTGGAATGGTGGTCCAGGATCAACTATGAAGAACTAAGATGAGAATCACATTAGAACGAATCATCCGCAGCTGATACTGCCCTAGTCCATAGAGAGCTTGGAGACACAAGTGTGCATGGGGTAATAGACACTGCGGTGTCCCAATTAGGACACATTTCTTTTATATCCCTATTTGGTTACAGAGTGGGGGTGGGACATTATACACATGGTGGTTTCCACACGCCACTATTTTTGTTGAGCACTTTGATTAGTGCCACCCCACTTGTCCAACATTTTCTAGGGATTTTCAGGTCATGTTGTTCTTCCCCTGTTTTTATTGACATATCAATAAAAGTTATATTTTAGCTAATCCCACACATACCGTGAATATTCTTAATTAGGGACGCTTTACCTTATCACTTATTAGTTCTGTAATAAACTGGATTTTAAATGTCCATATGACCTAATTTAAAGGGGTTTCCTGGTAGTACAATATTCATGATCTATCCAGATCATTCAGACCCCAAAGATCATAAGGATAGTTCAACAATATTTTTTTTTGCAAGAAAATTCCTTTAATTGTGCCCGTGAAGAGCATGAAACATTTCAACTGGTAGAGCATTGAAGAGTGCCTGATTAGCTCGAAAACTGCCAGCTATTCTGTTGTAATGGAGAATAACACAGCACAAATGAATGAAGAAGTTAAAAGCATAGAAAACAATAATCCACCACTTGGAACACAGTCAACACTCATCAGACTGGAGTGATTACATGAGCAGGCTCTTCAAACAGCCGATCAGTGGGGCTGCCATGAGTCAGACCCTCACCATTCATGAGAAGAGACCATCAACATCTTGAAGCAGGAAAACACCCTTTAACCCCTTCCCCCCCTTATGCATTTTGCACTTTAGTGATCAAGCAATTTTGTAAAATTTTTGATCGTCACCTAAGAGTTAGAACTTTTTTATATTTTTCCATCGATGTAACTCTATGAGGACTTGTTTTTAATGGCCCCATTTTGGGGTACACCTAACTCATTGATTAAGTTTTATTAACTCTTTCTGCCATTGACTTTGTATGTTCTAAATTTTGCGACATTCACTTGGTGACATAAATAACAGAGTAACTTTACTTTCTGGCTCAGTAAGATTACAGTGATACAAAGTACACATAGTTTTTTTTCTCTTTGTTTTATACTTTCTGCACATTTAAAAAACCTTATTTAAAAAAAAATATATGTTTTTGCATCGCCAGATCCCAATACCTTTAACTTTTTAAACTTTCTTTCTACGGATCTGTGTGAGGGCTTGATTCTTGCATATTTTGGGTTACATAAGGCATACAACAGTCTCTCTACAAAAAAAATTATGGTTTTCAACATACAGGATAAAGAATTGAAAATTGTATAGTTTGGGTCATTACAGATGCAGCGATATCAAATATGTGGAAAGGATTTTATTTATTCCATTGAGAAGCCTTTTTTTCAATGGGAAAAAAATGATGTGTGTGTTTTTTAACTAGTTTTTTTAAATAAAACTTGAATTATCATTTTCTTGCTCGTTATTTGGGTGATTTGCAATCCTTGGATTGCTGACATGGTACACTGTATTACTTATGTAGTACAGTATACTGTGCTGTCAGTATGATACTGACAGGCACTCTATCAGGCTGCACCTCTGGCACAGCCTAATACGTCGTATACAGAGGCAGACCTGGGTTCTTTCATTGGACTCCTGGCTGCCATGTACAGACATTGGCACCCTGCAGTCTCATTCGCGGAGGTGACAGTGGGAGCTCCCTTCCTCTGAATCCACTTAGAAGCCGCAGTCACTACTGCCCATGGCATCTAAGAGTTAAACATTCAGGATCGCTGCTAGAGTAGAAGTCTGGTTCTCACGAGAGAGCTGAGCTTCTGCTCTCCGCTGCATGGGAGACCCACCGTAAAAAGGCAGCAGCCTAGAATAAGGCCCAATAATGACCTGCGTAAAAAAGGGTATTGGCAGTGATTGAGGGGTTAAATGTAATACATTACACAGTATTAAAAGGATCAGTTAACAGAAAAATGAATATAAAAAATCTCTGTCTCTAATTTGCATTCAAGAAACTTAGACAATTGAAATACCCAATACAATAGTGAAAAGCAGAATTGGTATAATCTGTGGTTAAAACTTTTTCTTTCTATTTCTCTGATAATTGATGAACTGGAGCATCATGGTTAGGGCAGTGTGACTCACTGGAACATCTGCTTCCATGTTTGTTATACTTCTATTCCACAGCCATTACAGTTTTTTTGCTTTTGACTTAGATATAAATTCCTTAATCACCGGTAATAGTGGGTGGATTTCTCCATCTTTCTCTTCACTGCAGGCACACACATACAATAGATACCAGCAATTGACTACAATTTGCTGGCACATTTTGCTACCCTCGTCGTTCTGTTGCAGCCGTAAACCTTATATGTAGTTCTTTGTTTTTATTGATTTATACTTAACCCCTTCCTGACTGCCCACTGGATATGTACGTCCTATCTGCACCCTGTGCAGATAGCACGTTTATAAACGTTCAGGCAGCATTTTAATCCCAGCACTGATCAGAGCTGGGATTAATGCTCCTGCTCCTGCAATCTAGTAGGAGCAGGTTGGGTCCCGGCTGTCAGACACAGCGGGACCCTGAGGAGAAGACAGGAGTGAGTTAATTACCGCTTCATCCTCCTCCTGTGCCGGCAGGATAGCGGTACCTGAGCGCAGGGGGGAGAGCAGGAAACGAGCCGCCGCTTCCTCTGTTAGTTCCTCTGTTAGTCCCGGCTGTCAAGGAGATCCTGATCAGCTCTGCCTGTGTGTTAAGCCCCCACAGGGGGCTGTTTTCCCCTGTAACTGGGGCTCTTGTGGATGCCCCAGTTACAGTGGAAACAGTGAAAAAAAAAAAGTCAGTGTCCTCCAGAGGTATTTAATGACCTCCTGGGGTACATATTATGTGGCAAAAATAAATTTGAATATAAGTAAAAAAATTATAAAAAATAAAATTGAAAAAATTTAGAATGCCTTCGCTAACAGAAACTGTCACCATAGTCACCCTGTTCACTCAAACCTTTACATGTTGGATATCAAAATGATCATTACAAAATAGGGAACCCATTGCAATAATATTTTATAAATAAAAAGCTATAATTAAAAAATATATACTTTTTTATAAGAAATAGTGGATTTCCCCCAAATTTAACTTTAAAAAAGTTTAAAAAATCTCCCAAAAAACAACAACATTCTGATAAAAAGTCCTAAGTGTGAAGTAAAAAACAATGAAAAATTATTTTGGTAGTCAAACAAATAAAAAAGTTAAGGTCATCAAATGACCACATGCACAAAATCACAAAAAGGTTGCCTGGACATTCAGACCTTTTTTAAACCCAGTCATGAAGGGGTTTAACTGAACCTCTACCTGCAGGTAGCATGTTATAGAGCAGGAGGAGCCGAGCAGATTGATATATAGTTTTATGGGAAACAATTTAGTATATCCTACATTTTATTCATTTAAATCCCTGCTCTTTCTGTGCATAGAAATCCAGTGGGTGGTCCTATACAGTAAGGTTGTCTGAGACTGATTAGGACCGCCCACTGGACTCCTAAGAGATGTAAAGTAAACAAGGGATGTTAAATCTTTATCCACAAAACTATATATCAGTCTGTTAAAGGGGTTTGATTATATGACACTTACTAATATAGTCTTTGTTGAAATTCTGCACAATTTTCTATATTTCATAAGGTATTCTCCCTTGTGTACAGTCTTTTTGCTGTCCATATAGAGGTCCTGTCCATAAAATAGCCCCTGATGTTGGCTCATGTGACCAGGCAAATCACCTCCATTCGATGCCTCTTTCATTCCAACACACTTCACCTGCACTAAACTCTCAACAGAACAAGTTTCCTGGTCACATGACCCTCCCTCAGCAGCCATCTTATGGACAGGACCTCTGTGTGGACAGCACAAAAGACTTGGTAAACAAGGGGGCCTACAATGGTCTTTGTCCGTCCGACAGCCGGCATTTGTCGTGGTCCTGGCTGCTGGATCAGGCATGCCACATATGTGAACGTACCCACAGTCCCTGCTTGTAATAGCCACATTTTATAGCTGACCCCTGCTCCATCTAATTGGTGGAGGTCTTAGACAAGTCAGAATGCCTTTGAAGGGCTTTCTCTGCCAGACAACGCCTTAAAAGCGGTTGTCCAGGTTTTTTCTTTTTACATTTCCCCCCAGCCTGTTAAGAAATCTGTAACTTATGTGCTCCTCACTGCTCCATTCCGGCCCCGTGGATCCCGATCTGTCTTTACTAGACTTCTGGTCCTGGTCTGTCAACTTAACTGATATACGTGAATTTTAATAAAGAGTTGGTAAATATGGAAGAGCTTTCATGGGCTGGTGGAGTTTTATTACTGGGCTCTATGAATTTTGTATGTGGTTCTGTCTTTTTCTTCCTTAAAATTACAATTTGTAAATTGTTTTTGTTTAATTTATCTAGTTGATTATCTAATAAAAAATTTGTATTATGAATAAAAATGTGAGCAGTAACTAAATGACACCTTATTTAAAATGACCCAAACTAATAACAGTAGTCTATTTATGTCCATAAATCCTATATCTTAGACATGATATTCAGAGTTCAGAATGTGCTAAAACTAAAATATAATTGTGATCAAGTCCTCACTGTCAGCACAATCACAAGTCATAGTAGCAGCTCCCTGAAGAGTTGGACAGAAAGGTGCTCTACCTACATCTGCTCGCTGCTTTATTATTTATTGCAACTCTACTGTGCCCGGCGCACTTGCCGGATGAATTTAAACAAGTGGAGCTAAGATAATCAGTGTGTTTCTCTGTGTTCGGAGGGGAAGCTTCGAAATGAGGTCACTGGTGGTGACTCTTAGCAGTCATTACTCTTGAGATTCCTGCTATAGCTGCTGAGTTAATGCTGTGAATAATTGAACATGCTATCATTTGCTGAAACTCTAATATATTTCTGGAATAAGTCAGAGTCAAGTTGTTAAACTGCTTAAAGGTGCAGTCACGTAGACCCCAAACAAGCCCCATGTTTTCGATAGAAGCAATAATCAGGTTACTAATAACATGATATTCCAGAATCAGTTACTATTAGACTGACTTACCCCATATTTAATAAGATTCAGCCCTTAGCAACCAGTCTGCATAAAACTGCAATTTCACTATTCAGTTAAGATGGCCGCCACTGCCCTCACCCTGAGGCTAATCCCGCCTGCCCTTACTAGCCAGTAACAATAGCCCCCCAAAAGTGTCAGTAACCAGAGCCCTCCCCCTAAAGGGTTATTCTGCAGCATAAAGGGGTCCTCTTACCACATGTTGCTTTCATTTATACACTGAGCAGACGGCAGATCTCCCTTCCCTGGTCTGTGCTGCTTCAGCTCTGCATTGTCCCAGTCTGCTGAATGAGGGAGCGTCTGCCAAGCACAGGGACAGGGAGAAGTGCACACAGCCCAGGCACTGTTATCAGCTGCTGGGAAGGACCTGGCTTTAATCATTTACTTACAGTCCCTGGCTGTCAGTAATCTGAACTTGCACGCAGCCTGCTTCTGCGTCCTCCGTCCTTCAACACATAGACGGACCCTGCATAGCAACCTGATTTTAAGCACAGATAAAAATAGGCAGTAGAGGGCACAAAACTGTGGAATTAAGGGGTAATTGAATACACAGTGAAAAGTTGAAATAGGGCCACCAAGGAGATATTAATCACCACAATCCAATACTCAAAAAAAAAAAAAGATGACAGTTATACTTTAACTATCCTGGAATATATACCAGTGAAGAAATGGCACTATTACCCAGTCTCCACCCCTAATTTTATATCGAATGTGGTTTTAAATGATCTTCTGGAATAGTCATTTTTACTCATTATAACCAGATACTAATAATTATTATTTTAATTTTTTTTTCTAAAATGTGTTATTTTTTTTATTTATTTTTTATTTCTATTTTCTGGACAGGATTATGAGGACAGCCATCCTGCCAGAGATGCTGTTAACAGCATAAGGAATATGTTTTACAGTAGCCACATGGTTCATAGGAACCTGTAGTCTGAAAATGACTCATTTACTTCTGTGGGAGAGTGTTGAGAGAGTGCTCAGTGATCTGTGTAGAGGTCATTGTGCAGGGAAGGGGAGGAGGTGAGCTGTGAATCTCAACCATTGTGAACTGGCGGATCCTGTGTTATTTATATTTAGATGATAACCTTTCATTGTAATGCTGCCTGTGATGATAATGAGATGGCTGCTAAAAAGTGTCCTGCACAGAACATAAAGGGGCACATTTATTAAGACCGGAGTCTTAGACACAGTCTTAGGGTCCATTCACACGTCCGTTGTTTCTTTCCTGATCTGTTCCGTTTTTTGCTGAACAGATCTGGACCAGATCTGGACCCATTCATTTTTAATGGGTCCTGAAAAAAAATCTGACATTGTGCTGTCCGTTTTTTTTCAGGACCCATTGAAAATGAATGGGTCCAGATCTGGTCCGCAAAAAACGGAACAGATCAGGAAAGAAAAAACGGACGTGTGAATAGACCCTAAATAAACCTCTAAACTGGTGGTGGATCCACCGGAGTTATGAAGAGGAGCTGGCCTCTACACAACTTCAACTAATAGTTGTGCCGCAATCTGCGCCGTAAATACGCCTAATTTAGGTATATTTCGTATTGATAAATGACCCCCAAAGCGTCTATTATGAGGCATAGTGGCCACAGTAAAATTTCAAGATTTTTCATTTACTTTTATGGGAGAGTGGGCATGCTGTGGGATCTGTGCAGAGGTCATTTTGCAGGGAGGCGAGGAGAGGAGCTATGAACCTCAACCACTGTGAACTGGCAGATCCTGTGTCATCTATATTTAGGTGATAACCTTTCATTGTAATTCTGCCTGTGATGATAATGAGATGACTGCTAAAACGTGTCTAATAGACAAAGGGCCAGATTTATCATTACTCTGACAGCTCACTCCACTTTCACATATGGCTAAAGTCAGTTTTAGCCAAGTCAGATTTATGATCGGCCCTTTAAGACTGTAATAAATGTGGTTTGACGGTAGCAGTTTATCTGCCAGTAAGCAGCTGTACAAAAGTCGCACGTCTTTACGAAAAAGTTGCATGTTCTATTAAAAAGTCTCATAAGATAAGCATGGTCCTCACTGGAGTGAAATTGCACATTTTATTTGCGACTTTTTAAAGGGCTTCTGTCACCCCACTATAAACTCATAATTATTATTTTTTGTGTGTACTTATAATCCCTATCCTGCGATATTGCTATACATTATGTTATTAATAATTTTCGTTCAGTAGATTTGGCAAAAAACATACTTTTTTGATATGCTAATTACCTGTCTACCTGCAAGTAGGGCGTCTACTTGCTGGTAGCAGCCACAGAAAACCGCCCCCTCCTCCTGTTGATTGACAGGGCCAGCTGCGATCTCCTCCTCCGGCTGGCCCTGTCAGCATTTCAAAAATCGCGCGCCTGTGTTGATTCGGCGCAGGCGCTCTGAGATAAGGAGGCTCGCCTCCTCAGCACTCCCTCAGTGCGCCAATGACGTCACCGAAAGAGAAGACGTCATCGGCGCAGGCGCACTGAGGGAGTGCTGTGGAGGCGAGCCTCCTTATCTCAGAGCGCCTGCGCCGAATCAACACAGGCGCACGATTTTTAAAATGCTGACAGGGCCAGCCGGAGGAAGAGATCGCGGCTGGCCCTGTCAATCAACAGGAGGAGGGGGCGGTTTTCTGCGGCTGCTACCAGCAAGTAGACGCCCTACTTGCTGGTAGACAGGTAATTATTAGCATATCATAAAAGTAAGTTTTTGGCCAAATCTACTGAACGAAAATTATTAATAACATAATGTATAGCAATATCGCAGGATAGTACACAAAAGAAATATGAGTTTAGTGGGGAGACAGAAGCCCTTTAAATAGTCGCAATAGTAAATCTGTCTAGAGATTCATTTACATAAGAAAACACTCCCACTTTCAGAAAACTGGCGAGCATAGTGCAGAGCAGAAAAAAGTCAAAAAATTTTGCACAGTTTAGCGATTTGCGACTTTTTCACTCCATTATTCTGACTTGAGCTAATGATAAATCTGGCCCATAGTGTCTCTTATGAAGCTCATTGGCCACAGTAAAAGTTCAGGATTTTTCATTTACTTTTATGGGAGATTATTGAGGGCATTTATCCCAGAACCTATATTAATAAAACCACTCTTTATTTTATTAAATAAAAAATCTGACCTCTAAAAACCCATCTACACATGGCTATCATAGTATATTAGTCTGTTTGTTCACTAGTCCCTTTTCTAATGCTTCCTTTTCATTGATGAATTGCATTGACTGTACAGTTAAAGGGAACCTGTCACCAGTTTTATGGTGTCCTAACTGAGGGCAACATAAATAAGTGACTGATTCTCTTAGCAAAATGCTGGGTCACTTTCTTTAATTGACCCAGTCCATCTGCCAACATCTTGTATTGAAAAGCTCCAGCTGATAATGATGAGTCCTGAATATTCATGAGCTCCTGACTCTCCCCGCCCACCTGCTTCTGAGTGACAGTTATTTTCCATATGAATCAGCAGCAGGCGGGCAGGGGAGTGGCTATAGCTCTGAATTAAATATACGCTGGACTCAATGACATCACGCTGGACTCAAATCAGCTCATTAGCATGCGGCATGTGGCATCTTTGTGTGTATATTATGAGGTAACCATCTGTCACACCAGTAAGTGAATACATCTAAGGTACTTTTTAGTAGTTAATGATTGTATATAATTAGTTAGATAATAATCAAATATCCACATGACAGGTTCCCTTTAAGTGTCATCACAAACAACAGCAGGCTACTAAAATCACAACACCGCCTCCCCAACACATTTCGCTAGATTCCTGGAATCCTCAAGGGTATATGGGCAATGACAGTGTGGCATGCTCAAGTTGAAATAGTTTTGGTTTCACGTCACTATCATGATCAACCAATCATCCTCCTTCATAATGTCATTAAGACACCTAATACCCTTCATTTAGCTGGGTCAGAATTGTTGAATTAGTGCTGCGGGCATGCTCTGTGATCTTTGCAGATATCATTGTGCAGGGAGTGGGAGGAGGTGAGCTATGAACCTCAACCATTGTAAATAGCGGAGCCTGTGTCATTTATATTTAGGTTATAACCTTTCAATGTAATCTTGCCTGTGATAATAATGAGATGACTGCTAAAATGTCTTCTGTACAGAACATGAAGTGTCTATTATGAGGCTCAGTGGCCACAGTAAGTTCAGGATTTTTTAATATATACATAGTGACAAGAAAAATTTTAGTTCACCAAAAATTATTTAAAAAAAAGTTTAACATAAAACAAGTGCTAAAGAAACAGTCTAGGGTGAACATATGCACTGTGTTATCCAAAGAGCAGGGTCTTGGGGGGGAGTACATAATAGCAGAATTCAGTGAACAGCTAAGAAACAATCCCAGTGTCATGCACTGTCCCATAAATTCCAACATTTGACATAGCACTTTAGCTCTTCGTTGTGCCAGCGTGTCTTTGTGGACTGTAGAACATTTGTACTGTACTACCTATATAGCCCAACTGTATGTACAGTATATGTGGCCTAGAACAGTTCTCTTCACTTACTTGTAATCTGAATTTTGGTTTCGCCCAATAAAGATTTATTCACTAGAAACTAAGAGTAGAAGTTGGATAGGTGAGAAGAAGTAAGGAGCGGGCACACGGGCTGATTCCAAATAAAGAGTGAATGCAGAGCTTGTCATTTAGAGCGAAATCTGAACTGAAACTACACCAGGAATATGTTCTTATGGATGGGCTATGAGTGGAGAACGACAAAATATGAAATCTCTCAATGGGCCCAATGTAAAGAAGTCTGCGTGTTAAACCATAACTGCAATACCTTCCATGAATTTGTCATTGACTGAACAGAGATCTGACTAGAAAGTAGAGTTTTTGTGCTTGAGGTTTTAACATATTATTTATTTTTCCCTATAGGACAACAACAGAAAAAAGCCATTCCGAACAAATTAAAGACAAGGAAAAGCAAAGTTTTTTCCGAGTCATAAAAAAGAAAAAGAAGAAGTCTCAAGCTGTGAGTCGATTGTATTGTATTATTCAGGTTTTCTTTCTACAGGAAGGGTTGTTTGTGGCAAAAGGAATTACAAAAACGGTGGGTTACGTGATTCACGCAAATTATTGTTAGCTATGTCTGTATTCAGGTTTGGAACTTGAGACTGAAGTATTGCAGTATTAGTCTTCATGGACACGTCAGAGCCATGTGAGTTATTGCACATGGCGTTTCTTCCAGTTCTTTACTATGGAACCACAGGACTTCTTTTTGACCTGGTATGGTGCCATGTGTGGCTTCAGATATTGGGAATATTATACCCAGTGCTTCTAGAAGAGGAAGGGAATCCAACAAAAAATAATGTTATACAGATGCTAAGAGGGTCACATAGAGGTCTGCTGCCTTTTATGCCTCAGTACAATTCAGAGTGCAGTGGGTTTAATAAGTGGTTTCTTTTGAATACATTTGGAGTTTTTTACTTTCTTAGTTCCATGGAAGCCAGTTTGGCATTTTTGTTGGCCAATATTAGTATAAAGCCTCATGCACATGACAGGCCCTATAGCTCTGTATTACTGCACCTTAAAGGGGTTATGCAAGAATAACCCCCCCCCCCCCCCCGGACTTGGTCAAACCTACAATAGGAAGCTTACTTATCTGATTCCTGGCGTTGGCTCCCCGATCCTTCTCCTCCTGGCCTGTGATGCTCCGCTAGTCTCCCTAGTGTAAACATCTGGTTTGAATTCGCCTGCAGCCAATCACTGTCCGTGGTGGTGATCGGCTTCCCTTACGTCTTGACAAATGGTCACATGATGCAAGGGGATCCGGTCACCACCTCGGCCAGTGATTTGCTTCAGGTGAAGTTAAACTGGATGCTTACAGTGAGGAAGCCCAGCTCAGCATTTTAGGCATAGAGAAGAAGAAGCAGGGAGCCAGCACCTTTAATCAGGTAAGTTTGCCTTTAGGCCTCGTTCCCATTTCTGTGTCAGTGTCGTAAAAAAAAGCATACGTGTTTCATCCGTGAAGCTGTCTGTGAAGAATCCGTGGTTCGTCCGTGTGTTCGTTTTTACCATCCGTGTGTCATCCGTAATTTACTGACGTTACTCAGCTGAAAATTAATTTCCAAAGAACCTCCTATTAGTCTTCAGTAAAAAACGGATGCAACACTGACAGAACACAGATGTGTGTCAGTGATTTTCACGGACCCATAGACTTCAATGGGCGTGCTTGGTCCGCATCACGGATCAAAGTAGTGCATGTCCCCGTGATTTTTTTAATGACCCCCATTCAGTAAAAGAAATCCTGAAATGTGAACAGACACATTTAAATCAATGGGTACGTTTGCTGTCCGCAGAAAATACGGACAGCACACGTCAGTGAAAAACGGAAATGTGAACGAGGCCTTACAGGTCTTGCCAACTAGCGGTGGATGTTGCCAAAACCCCCTCCATCCTTGTACAACCCCTTTGAGCACTCTGTGTGCCGTGGTATGGTGCTCTGTATGGTACTGTATTATGGAGCTGTTCTCCCCTAGAAGCAGGGGCATAACTACCATAGCGGCGAACCATGCGACTGCTATAGGGCACAGGGCAAGAGAGGGCCCAGTCTTAGTTAGGATTATCTCCTCTTCTACTAGAGGTGAAAACTTGGTCAGGACTCTACCCTCTAAAGCAGGGATGGCCAACCTGCAGCTCTCCAGCTGCTGCAAAACTACAACTCCCAGCATGCCCAGACTGCCTACAGCTAGTCATGGTGGCAATTGTAGTTTTACAACAGCTGGAGAGCCGCAGGTTGGCCATCCCTGCTCTAAAGGAACAACTTTTAGCAAACAAAGTAGTGGAAAAATGGCCCAAGTGTCATTGAAAGGGGTTTAGGCAGAAACCCTTCTGTCCTGTGTGGGGGGCCTGGTTTGATCCTTGCTATGGGGCCCTTACTTCTCTATGTACGCCACTGCCTAGAAGTGAAGAGGAGGATAAAAATAGAAGGATTCTTCATGAAAACATTATAAAAACATTTGTCCTTACAGACAAAGCTTTATCTCCAATATGTTTTGTGTAATACCTTGTTTCCTTTAGGTCATTATGATTGCAAAGATACCAAATATATACACTCGTTGACAAAAAAAATAATGCATCAAATACATTTATTGGGTAACACTGGACAATTGAAGGAAGGCTCTAGTACCGTGATGGACCACCTCTAGCATGGGTACAAGATGAGATATATTGCAGCTGGGCCTGGAGGTCCTACACACTCCTAGCTTGTACCATAAATGCTCAATTGGCTATAAGTCTGGCTACCGGGCAGGCTAAGTGTGCTGTGTGCGGGCGAGCTTGACTGCCAGTTGTAAGCCACGACATTGACATTTCTGTCTGTGTGCATTGTTTTTTTTGTTTCGTTTTTTGTCAGTGATTGTATATAAGGTTTTTTTAATGTGTTAGTTCTTCTGCACAATAAAAAAAAAAAGTGTTATGAAAACATATAAATATTTGTGGCACTGCGTTCAAAAGTCATAACTTTAATTCTTTGATCAGCGTTGCCATATGTCAGTTTGTTTTTGGTCAGACAGGGTGAAGTTTTTGTTGTCACATCTTTGGATATGTATAATTTATTGATTATTTTTTAAATATTTATATTTGGTATATCGGTCTCTGGGCATTAAGGGGTTACTGTAATTGTTGCAATTGCAAGAGATGGCTATCATGCTAAACCTTTGTTATATCCCCCTGCCCAACCTATGGCATTATGTGTTGCGGGACAACTTCCGTTTGGAGGTTTATAACTTGTCTTTTCTTTTGCAAAAGATTAGAAGAATTTCAGACTGGTTCAGCTTATAAATTTTGCATCGAAAAGGCTTCACATATTAATTATTCATTATTGTGGATTTCCTGTTTAACCTTGAAGATAGAGATCATCACCATCTGATGACACTAAGCATCAGAAATAATGCTGCATCCATGCAATTAGTATATTTGTATCTTATATTGCAGACAGAATCCACAGATCCTGAAAAACCGAACGTGAAGAAAAGCCTCTTCCCACTTTTTAGTTCAAAGAACAATTTAAAGAGTAGCTCTTCTTTGAAAAAACTGCCTGTAGTCCATCTGCCGATGGTATTATTTTCTTTAAATATGCTGGCAATGAAACATTAATACCTCTCCCATCACATGAAACAGCATGGATTTGGGCTGTCAAGAGGGTTTCCTACTGCTTCCAGCTTCCTGATCTTTCCACACTTTGCTAGAACCTTTACAGAACCAGATGGAGCAATATGTACTAATTAACAAAAAAGATGCCCATCTTCATGGCATAGCCATAGTTGGCAGCTCACAGCTCACTTCCGCCACCCCTGCCACCAAGCACATTACGGTATTTTTTGACATTACATCTTGGGAATGTTAACATGCTGCAATACAAAAAAAGATGAAACATCTTCATTCTATTCTTTATATTCCGTACAATTTCATTGCAGTTTATTGGATATCAAGGGTTACAAGAAAAATCTAACTGAATATGTAGACAATTTACACATTTTAACACGTTACAAAGAGGTGTTAAAAATACCTCCCAAAATAACCCTGTCCCCTGATCTTTCCAACAAGGGTGTATAGATAGAGGATGGATCAGGTCGCCATAGCACCACCTGATGTTTTACCCGAAAAGTTATCTTCTCCGTTGTAGAAGGGGGTTCTGCACAGTTGTATGTGTCTTTTACCATCTGTGGATTTGAACCCACTGTGCCAACCTCCCAGGAGTGGTATGCTGCTGACCCACGAGAAATAGGGACACCAGGGCGGGGTACCAGAGGAATCAGGCTGACTTATAGTCAGGAACAGGCTGAGATTAAAGTCTAGAAAAGCAACTGTTATTATACGACAGGTAAACTGATTATATCTCAGATTTCAAAGTAAGGGCTCATTCAGACGACTGCCTCTATAGCCCAACTGTATGTACAGTATAGGTGACCTAGCACAGGAACTATGCTCCTGTTCACACAGACACATAGCGAATAGAGTGGCGGGCCACTGTAACATTGTACATTAAGGACATGGTAAATCTCCAAGACCCTCTTAATTTTCTATCAAGGCCAGGTCCAATTTCACAAGAGATATCGGAAAGTATTAGATAGTTTTAGAATAAACACTAATTTCCAAAAATAAAAATCTTTTATCACTGTGGAATTGCAGTACTTTCGGATTCACTGTCTCAATGATCTGCACAATTGCTATAGCCCTCCAGTCCAACCATGCGCTATATCACTCACTTTGTTTCTTATAGGATTATATGTTTTGTATTGCAGCATGGACATATGGTTTACATATCCATTAAACAGATAATGCATGTAGAAACATTTGCCGTAACATCCTCAATAACAGTAAATCGATTTCCGTTGTCAGCTGTACCGTGCAGCATCATGTAGCACGCAGCATTTTGTTCTTATACAATTAAGGGGTACTCCGGAGTTGGAGGCACACATGCTAATATGTAAGGAACATGCATTGTCTGAAGTTCTTTCATAACCTTTAACCAGGACGTACACTCGAGCTAGCTATCTGCTGAACATATATGTTCATCTCAATAGGTAGAGTGGAAGAAGGCACTTCCAGACCCTCTGGTAATAAAGGATTAGGCGTGTTGAAATCCAACATACCTGTTCCCTTTGTCCCCAGACAACTGCTGTTGGTGGACAGTCAGGTGTCAAAATACCGATGAGATCATCATCTGATCCCACTGATAACACCAGTTTGGGACAACTTGTATCTCAAGTTTACTGGCAGAATCACTATCTATCGTTGTCTTTAGTGTCTTAAGTTTGCCTGTAGAGAGCAATCTAGAGGCTGTACGTACCCAGATGGATGTGAGGGCATTTAAAGAGGACCTGTCATCTATCCTGACATTTTTGTTTTAGTAACTACACTGAACAAAAAATATAAACGCAACACTTTCGGTTTTGCTCCTATTTTGCATGAGCCGAACTCAAAGATCTGAAATATTTTCTACAAACACAAAAGACCCATTACTCTCAAATATTCTTCACAAATCTGTCTAAATCTGTATTAGTGAGCACTTCTCCTTTGCCGAGATAATCCATCCCAGCTCACAGTTGTGGCATATCAATCAGCACCTTGATATGCCACACCTGTGAGGTGGGATGGATTATGTCGGCAAAGGAGAAGTGCCCACTAACACAGATTCTGACAGATTTATGAACAATATTTGAGAGTAATTGGTCTTTTCTGTATATAGAAAGTTTTTCAGATCTTTGAGTTCAGCTCATGCAAAATGGGAGCAAAACCGAAAGTGTTGCGTTTATATTTTTGTTCGGTGTAGTTGCATTTCCCATGTAATAACAATTCTTCTTATGACACTATGTTGTACCATTACTTTATCATTCCTACTAGAAGTTATGAATGAATTGTTAACAGGTCACAATGAAGGTTCATCTGGGTGTTACCAGTTGGGGCTGTGTCCCTTCACAGTTTAACTCTGGCAGCACTGATTGGATAATGTGAGACGATGCACGGAGGAACACAACCCCAACTGGTAACATCCATCTGGGCCTTCATTGCAAACTGCTAGCAATCAATAGCTTCTAGCCCAGTTAATAAAAGAATGACACATCATAGAGCCATAAGAATAGATGCTCCAGAATTGGTATTACATGGGGAGTGCAAGTCGTTACTAAAACAGACAGGAGAGGTGACAGGTCCTCTTTAAATGCCAACCTTATCTTTGGATTGCTCCTGGTTATATATTGCAATTCCTTATCATACTAGCCTGTGCACCTCCACTGCATACTATATGTACACAATAATTCCACATGTCAAACAACATACATTTACACATTTAGCAAAAACTAAAAAAAATATATATATTATCAGTTTATCATACATTAATACAACAGGTTAAGAAGAAAAGGACCAGGCAGAATATGTTCTTTGATAAACTTCTTGGCAAGTTTTTACTTGGCCAGAACACAACACAAATACGTTATGTTCCCAAAGTCATTTCTATCCAATTCAGGTTTTTATGGTTGTTTTTTGTCATAAACTCTTTTTTGCCAGCAAAACAGTGTCCAATTTTCTTCTTAATCCCTCTCTCCTCTGCTTAGAACTAACAGCATGTAAATGCTTTGGGTAGGGGTGAAATCTGCATGCCGAATACAGGAAAGTAATGCAAAGAATAAGCAATACGTGGGCTAAAATCTACCTGAAGGGGAATCTTTTTGATTATTTCTTTATGTTGGGAACTCATGGTACTGTTGCAGTTGTATTATTTGCAGTCTTGTTTTGGATCCAGAGTCGTCATTGAGTTGATCATAATGACATCGAAATGAACTACTAAACTGTATTGATCGCAAAGGTGATGTCGCACTTATGGCTGCAGCTCATCTCTGAGAACAAAAGGATCGAGCAGTTAAAATCCAGCATCTCTTCTTATCTCTCCTGACATCACTTTTTGGGTGAGAGTTGGGGGCCTCTAATTGCAATAGATGTGTAAGTTGGAAAAAACTCACCAGAAACAGTGGGTTCGACTGACATACAGACCTAATGTCTATGGCCAGTGGCACTGGACTTTGGGAAAACTTTTGATATGTCATAGTGACATATGAAAGATTTGGTTTGTTGGGGATCGGAGTGCTGATACCACTGATCGCTAGAACAAGGAGAGAGAAGCGTCACATAGCGCATTCTCTCTCCTCACTGTAGTTGACGGAAGCAAGACAGACTCAATAGAAAGTCTATGGGACCGTCTGGAATCCATCTCCTGCAGCGAGGTGATCAACGGGGGTTTCCCAAAGTATAGTGCAACCTTAAAGGCTGTGGACATCTGTGAGAGTATTTGAATTATTATTGGGTTCTACTTATCTTGGATTAGAAATATTTGTTCTAATTTGTCTTTAGTAAAAATGTCAACTGTTTTTCTTTTGCAGCTTTCATTTTCACTGCATCTGTAGCCTTTATTTAAAAAAAAATGCTCTCAGAGGTGTTGATAGCCTTGGCCATACACATTAGACTAATTTTATTTGAACCCAGCAAGTTTGATTGTACTGGCCAACCACTGAACATGTATGGTGGTATTCTGATTTTCCCTGGATGGTACAGATGTCAGGAGAAAGAATGATCGGGCTGGTGGATTTCAACATGCCCAGTCCATATTTGCTCTATGGGTAGATAAGCCTCCAGCAGAGGTGTCTGGTAGCAAGTTTCGTCTCTCTCCCCATAGAAAATACATGCGTGCTCTGCTGAGCTGAGCAAGTATGTGTATTGGGGTTCATGAGGGACAGCTGTCAGACGAGCAAGCGTTTAGCCAACAGCTATCTAACCTTATTGTAACACTGATCCAAAGGACCACAAACAATGCTGCTGCCTTTACTCTTCTTCCTGTTCACATCTGAACCCTGTATTTTCTTGTGAACTAGATGCCTAATACAGATGGTCAAGATCATCTCAACATACAGAAAAGCACCCACTCGTCCAGTCACAAAAGCAGCCGACACAAAGAGTGGCGTCCAGACAAAATGGGAGAAATTCATTCTCATGTAAGTACTTTTTTGGCAGGGCTACACCGGGGACCACGATGTTTGGCTGGCCTACTTTTCTGACAGCCACAATGTGATATCACCAGATTGGGTCCTTTATCCAAAGATATACCTTTCTTGACCCACCCGCTACTAGCAGATAATCGGAGTTGGACTGATATCCTGCCAGCCATCTTTAGCTTACCCTGCCGCTCCTCAGAGAGGTGGAAAATGGTGACTTGCTGCCCGCAAAGCCCTTGTGCATTTTTGTAGCATTTAGTGGGTGTCTCAGTGCCCAGGTCACCATCAGTAGAAACGTTAAGGGTGATAAGTTGGAGCTCTGTGACAGAGGAACTGAGCCACAGCCATTAGAAAGATGAAATGTTCAAAGTAGGAGGTATACTGTACCTAAAAGATTTTTGAATACATTACACATATGTCATTTAGGCCTCATGCACACGACAGTTTTTTTTCACGGTCCGCAAAAACGGGGTCCGTGGGTCCGTGATCCGTGACCGTTTTTTCGTCCGTGGGTCTTCCTTGATTTTTGTAGCAAAACGGATCCGTCCTGAATTACAATGCAAGTCAATGGGGACGGATCCGTTTGATGTTGACACAATATGGTGCCATTTCAAACGGATCCGTCCCCATTGACTTTCAATGTAAAGTCTGGAGTTCTTTTATACCATCGGATTGGAGTTTTCTCCAATCCGATGGTATATTTTAACTTGAAGCGTCCCCATCACCATGGGAACGCCTCTATGTTAGAATATACTGTCGGATATGAGCTACTTCGTGAACCTCAGATCCGACAGTATATTCTAACACAGAGGCGTTCCCATGGTGATGGGGACGCTTCAGGTTAGAATACACTACAAACTTTGTACAAGACTGCCCCCTGCTGCCTGGCAGCACCCGATCTCTTACAGGGGGATATGATAGCACAATTAACCCCTTCAGGTGCGGCACCTAAAGGGGTTAATTGTACTATCATATTCCCCTGTAAGAGATCAGGGCTGCCAGGCAGCAGGGGGCAGACCCCCCCCCCTCCCCAGTTTGAATATCGTTGGTGGCACAGTGTGCGCCCCCCATCGGGCCCCCTCTTCCTCCCTCTAATGTTAGAAATCGTTGGTGGCACAGTGTGCGCCCACCATCACCCCCCCCCTCCCCCTCCCTCCCTCTATTGTAATAAATCGTTGGTGGCACAGTGTGCGCCCACCATCGCCCCCCCCTCCCTCCCTCTATTGTATTAAATCGTTGGTGGCACAGTGTGCCAACCACCTCCGCCCCCCCCCCCCTCTATAGAAGTAACAACATTGGTGGCAGTGTGCGGCCTCCCATTCCCCCCCCCCCCCATCATTGGTGGCAGCGGAGTTCCCATTGGAGTCCCAGTTCAATCGCTGGGGCGCCGATCGGTAACCATGGCAACCAGGACGCTACTGCAGTCCTGGTTGCCATGGTTACTTAGCAATAGTACAACAGTAGAAGATTCATACTTACCTGCTTGCTGCTGCGATGTCTGTGAACGGCCGGGAGCTCCACCTACTGGTAAGTGAAAGGTCTGTGCGGCGCATTGCTAAAGAACTGTCACTTACCAGTAGGAGGAGCTCCCGGCCGTTCACAGACATCGCAGCAGCAAGCAGGTAAGTATGAATCTTATACTGTTGTACTATTGCTAAGTAACCCTGGCAACCAGGGCTGCAGTAGCTTCCTGGTTGCCATGGTTACCGATCGGAGCCCCAGCGATTAAACTGGGACTCCGATCGGAACTCCGCTGCCACCAATGATGGGGGGGGGGAATGGGAGGCCGCACACTGCCACCAATGTTGTTACTGCTATAGAGGGAGGGGGGGCCGATGGTGGTTGGCACACTGTGCCACCAACGATTTATTACAATAGAGGGAGGGAGGGGGGGCGATGGTGGGGGCACACTGTGCCACCAACGATTTCTAACATTAGAGGGAGGAAGGGGGGGCCCGATGGGGGGCGCACACTGTGCCACCAACGATATTCAAACTGGGGAGGGGGGGGGGTCTGCCCCCTGCTGCCTGGCAGCCCTGATCTCTTACAGGGGAATATGATAGTACAATTAACCCCTTTAGGTGCCGCACCTGAAGGGGTTAATTGTGCTATCATATCCCCCTGTAAGAGATCGGGTGCTGCCAGGCAGCAGGGGGCAGTCTTGTACAAAGTTTGCAGTGTATTCTAACTAGAAGCGTCCCCATCACCATGGGAACGCTTCTGTGTTAGAATATACTGTCGGATATGAGTTTTCACGAAGTGAAAACTTAGATCAGAAAAAGCTTTTATGCAGACGGATCTTCGGATCCATCTGTATGAAAGCAACCTACGGCCACGGATCACAGACACGGATGCCAATCTTGTTGTCCGTCAAAAAAATAGGACAGGTCATATTTTTTTGACGGACAGGATACACGGATCACGGCCTCGGCTGCAAAACGGTGCATTTTCCGATTTCTCCACGGACCCATTGAAAGTCAATGGGTCCGCGAAAAAAAACGGAAAACGGCACAACGGCCACGGATGCACACAACGGTCGTGTGCATGAGGCCTAAGTCTAAAGTGACACTCTCTCTCTTAACAGAAAAGATAAAAATCTATGATCCTAAAATATTACCCTCTCTATAAACCCTTTTGTAGGACCACATCTTGAATATAGGATTCCGTTTTTGGCTCCACATACTAAGGGCTCTTGCACATGACTGTGCCGTGTTTTGCGGTCCCCAAATTGCGGATCCGCCAAACACACATGCCGCCCATGTGCATTCCGCAATTTGTGGAATGGGGCGGGCAGCCCAATATAGAAATGCCTATTCTTGTCTGCAAAATGGACAAGAATAGGAAGTTCTATCTTTTTTGCGGGCCCACGGAATGGAGCAACGGATGTGGACAGCACACGGTGTGCTGTCCGCATCTTTTGCGGCTCCATTGAAATGATTGGGTCCGCACCCGTTCTGCTAAATTGTGGAACGGGTGCAGACTCGTGTGAATGAGCCCTAAAACGGATATTGGAGAGCTGAAAGGGTTCAGATATAGGCGACCCGATTATTAAATGGGATGGAAGGTCTCTCTTATAATGAGAGGCTTAAAGAAGTTTTCCAGTTATAATGATAATTAAGCAAGTGCCCATAGCATGCCCCCTAAAATAGAAGATTCATACTTACGTGCTCCATGCCGCTCCGGTCCTCTATGCTGCCTCCACTCTCTTCATCTTCCGGTTCCTGCACTGTTTACATCCGGTGGTGCATAGGCATTGGCTGGCTTCAGCGGTGACGTGCATCACTGGATGCAAAAGGAAGATGGAGACAGTGGAGGCAGCATGGAGGACCAGAGCGGCATGGAGCAGGTACAGGTTAATCTTGTGTTTCGGGGGGCAGGCGTTTGGTCCTTGCTTAAAAATGTTTATTCCTGGAAATCCCTTTTAAAAATTGGTATTTTTCAGCTTGGAATGAAAACACCTTGGAGGTGGTCTAATTTACATGTACAAATACACGAATGGTCAGTACAAGGAACTGGCACAGGATTTATTCACTTTAAAGCCTCATTCACACATCCGTGTCCTTGCTGAAATCCGTGAGCAGGTGGTCAGTGATGCATCCGTGAAGCTGTCCGTGAAGGATCCAGGCATCTGTGTTGCATCTGTGGTTTTTAACTGACCCATAGACTATAATGGGCGCGATGGATACGTGAACACGGACAAATTAGAGCATGCATCCGTGCTGAAAACACGGACCCACGGACAGTGCTAAAACACTGATGTCTGAATACACACATTAAAATGAATGGGGACGTGTGCTGTCCGTGGAGAACACGTACAGCACACATCCGTGGAACACTGACGTGTGAATGAGGCTTAAGAACTTTACAAAGGACATAGGGACATTCATTACATGTGGAGAAAAGGCGATTTAGACATCAATATGAGAAATGAAAACTGTGCCCACCCCAAGAGGCAGTCATGGCAGATACTATGTTAATGTTTAACACGGGCTAGATGCTTATCTAATGGCAAATGGTTATAATTCATCTAACAATGAACGAACTTGATGGACTTGTGTCTCCTTTCAACCTATGTAACTATAGTAGGGTCATTGGGGGAGAGTTATCAAACTGGTTTAAAGTAGAACTGGCTTAGTTGCACCATAGCAACCAATCAGATTCCTCCTTTCATTTTCCAGAGGAGCTGTGGAAAATGAAAGGTAGAATCTGATTGGTTGCTATGGACAACTAAGCCAGTTCTACTTTACACCAATTTGATAAATCTCCCCCATTATCTGGATCCAGATCTCATTGTCACTGAGCACATCCTAAATGTTCACTGAGGGCCTGCACGCCAATCACTGATCACAGTTTAGTACGAAGGCAGATTTGAAGCACACTGTGACTGGCCTTTGATGGTACATTTTGACAGTTGTCCCTCAAGTTCCATTTCTTTTTTTCATTTATTATTAATACAATATATTCCTGTTAATATTTGTACCGATATGTCCGCTTCTGTTTCCAGAGTCAACCCTTAAAGTCTCTGTGGAAGCTTCTCCACCCATCATCAAATCACTCAGTACCACCAGATCCAAGATTTCAACCTTTACCCAACCAGCCACCTAAAACACCTTCCTTTACAGAGGCCAGAATACACCCAATGAGCCAGCCTTCCAGCTCAGTCCATCGTCAGGAGCCACAGCCAAAAAGTCGAGCTGGACTGCAGATTCCAGGACAGCCAGAACCTCTGTGGCATGTCTCCCCAGTAAATCGAGGAACTAGTGAGGGAGCTCCTTTCCCTGATCAGCTGGCCTCCAAGCCTGGCCAGAACGGGATGCCTTTTAACCGGACAAAAAGAACCAGATTGCCAAATTTAAATGACTTAAAAGAGACAGCTCTTTAGTTGACCCCTGTGCAGAAGGCAGTGTATACATGAAATTAGTTCTGGGTGAATGCTAATTTGGCGAAGGAGCTTCAAAGGATGTATAAGCAAGTACCTATAGTTATATTGATTATGTGCAATATGCTTGTGTGAGGTTACACTGTGCCGCAAAACCCACCCACTAATACTTTTGTCGATTGTCCGGTTACCTGCTACCACTTTCCTTGTGACATTAGAATGTGCAATAAAAAAGATATTGTCAAGATCCCAAAAATCTCCCCAGTGCTACACAATGAAAAGAATGGCGCCAATATATTTATACGTCACAAACGAATAGCCTTATCCAGGGAAGAAATCAATATTTTAAATACCTAATGCTTTAAAAGTGGGTTTATCCAGAATTAGAGATTTTTAAGGAACTAACACTTCCACATTTGATATTTTTTTGTAATATTTATTTATGATTATTATCATGAAGTCATATCATTGTTACAATGTCGAGTTATTTTGAGCTGTTTAAAAACATTGTGAAGCCGTACAACAGCTAAAGTAGTTTATATGAAAACTTACAGTATAACATTTATATATTGCATTCAGAGTATTATATATAAAAAAAAATATATATTATCTGCACACTCAGACATTTGTGTGTGTAGTTGTTTATATGTTAAATGACTGTCATTTTTATAACTACGAGCATATAGAGAAGAAAGTATTGTTACGATGACAACTCTGCCATATTTTTATACATTTGTGCAGTATTAATGTACTTCTAATAAAAGGGAGTAAACTAGAGATGTCCGTGTGCCTGCAGCCGTGTGAATCTTGTCTGACTACAAGCGCAGGTTTGGAAAGTCGACCAGTGTTATTGTGATGTTTGCTTCTGTCATTGCCGAGAAACTCAACTTGCCGAAAGTCAGAATGACCTAGCGTGATGGACGAGATTCCTTCCTCTCAGCTTAAAAGGCATTTTGCCTTGCCAGTGACAAATGCCCAACAAATATTAGTTTTTTTTTTCCTTTCCGGTTTCATGTTGTCGAGTTTAGACCAAAGATATTGAATACCATTATGGAATAGATGCTGAAAACTTGACATTTCAGAGAAATTTACTTTCTGCAATATTATTGTCTAATAATGAAACCCAAGAATCTCTTTAGGTTTAGTTCTTTTCTCCCTTCCAAGTTCTAACCGGCCCAGCTAATCTTCCGAGATCAGTCAGGACCAGGCACTTTCAGGATGGTGTGACCTTATAAGATATTTTTTAAAAGAAGGCAGAAAGCACTTCACTCAATCATAACCATCACCAAAAATGTCATTTTTATAAGAACTTTCTATAATAATAGTAATTAAATACTGGTATATTCACACTATATAAACAACATGAATACAAGTACATAAATTTTTATACTTTATAGTGACCAAAGGGTTGGCCTCCATGTCAGTATTGCTGCAGATGTGCCGGGAATAGCACATAAAGGAAATTAGTGACAGAAATTAGTGGCGCTGATGTCTGATGGTTTAATATGCGTAGTTCTTGTTTACAGCATTGATTTTTACTTGTAACAAGGAAAAACAAAATACTTGTAAAAATTACCTGTATGCGTTAAAAATAAAATAGTCACTACTCACCTTACCGATCCCTTCTGTTGCTGTTCCTACATTTCTTTGATCCTCGCTACTCTTTACTTCCTGGTCAATATGGCTGGAAATGCCCACTTAGCCAAGTAAGGTGAGTCACCAGGAAGTGGAGAGCAGCGAGAGATCTGTGTGGTGAGTAATGATTGTTTTTTATTATTAATTGGCTCTTTTTACAATAATTTTGTTCCTCTAGACAAACCCTTTAACCATGTTTCCTAAAACCTTCAAAATCATCTCATAGAGCTTTTGGTCTTTGGTTTTGATCCACAAAGTGTAATGCTGCATTATTCAAAAATCAAACAATATTACAGATGGGTTTGAGTGAAACCGTGCAAAACAAAACTGCATATAGCAGATTACTGCTTTTTTTTTGCAGTAGATTTATTATTATTAATATATAGGATAGGAATTACAACCACTATCATATGATCTCTGCTCTGATGCTCCCCCTAGTCATCACTACAAAAAATAATATTGTTATAAAATTAGCGCAGAATTACAGATCTGAAACAAAAGTGGTAGAACACAGAGTTTGAACAAGACACTGACATCCACTGAAGGGATAGAATACCAATGGGTTGAAGCAAGACGGGGATTTTCACTGCTGCGGAAGAATATATATTTATATATATATATATACAAACCGGATTCCCAAAAAGTTAGGACACTATACAAATCATGAATAAAAACTGAATGCAATGATGTGGAGGTGCCAACTTCTAATATTTTATTCAGAATAGAACATAAATCATGGAACAAAAGTTTAAACTGAGAAAATGTACCATTTTAAGGGAAAAATATGTTGAATCAGAATTTCATGGTGTCCACAAATCCCCAAAAAGTTGGGACAAGGCCATTTTCACCACTGTGTGGCATCTCCCCTTCTTCTTACAACACTCAACAGACGTCTGGGGACCGAGGAGACCAGTTTCTCAAGTTTAGAAATAGGAATGCTCTCCCATTCTTGTCTAATACAGGCCTCTAACTGTTCAATCGTCTTGGGCCTTCTTTGTTGCACCTTCCTCTTTATGATGCGCCAAATGTTCTCTATAGGTGAAAGATCTGGACTACTGACTGGCCATGGTCTGGCATTATCTTGTTGAAAAATGCAGGGTCTTCCCTGAAAGAGATGACATCTGGATGGGAGCATATGTTGTTCTAGAACCTGAATATATTTTTCTGCATTGATGGTGCCTTTCCAGACATGCAAGCTGCCCATGCCACACGCACTCATGCAACCCCATACCATCAGAGATGCAGGCTTCTGAACTGAGCGTTGATTACAACTTGGGTTGTCCTTGTCCTCTTTGGTCCGGATGACATGGCGTCCCAGATTTCCAAAAAGAACTTCGAATCGTGACTCGTCTGACCACAGAACAGTCTTCCATTTTGCCACACTCCATTTTAAATGATCCCTGGCCCAGTGAAAACACCTGAGCTTGTGAATCTTGCTTATAAATGGCTTCTTCTTTGCACTGTAGAGTTTCAGCTGGCAACGGCGGATGTCACGGTGGATTGTGTTCACTGACAATGGTTTCTGGAAGTATTCCTGAGCCTATTCTGTGATTTCCTTTACAGTAGCATTCCTGTTTGTGGTGCAGTGTCGTTTAAGGGCCCGGAGATCACGGGCATCCAGTATGGTTTTACGGCCTTGACCCATACGCACAGAGATTGTTCCAGATTCTCTGAATCTTCGGATGATGTTATGCACAGTTGATGATGATAGATGCAAATTCTTTGCAATTTTTCACTGGGTAACACCTTTCTGATATTGCTCCACTATCTTTCTGCGCAACATTGTGGGAATTGACGATCCTCTACCCATCTTGGCTTCTGAGAGACACTGCCACTTTGAGAAGCTCTTTTTATACCCAATCATGTTGCCAATTGACCTAATTAGTGTTAATTGGTCTTCCAGCTCTTCGTTATGCTCAAATTTACTTTTTCCAGCCTCTTATTGCTACTTGTCCCAACTTTTTGGGGATTTGTTGACACCGTGAAAATTTGAATCAACGTATTTTTCCTTTAAAATGATACATTTACTCGGATTAAACGTTTGATCTGTCATCTACGTTCTATTACAAATAAAATATTGACATTTGCCATCTCCAGATCATTGCATTCAGTTTTTATTCCCAATTTGTTTAGTGTCCCAACTTTTTGGGAATCCGGTTTGTATATATATATATATATATATATATATATATATACAGTACAGATCAAAAGTTTGGACACACCTTCTCATTCAAAGAGTTTTCTTTATTTTCATGACTATGAAAATTGTAGATTCACACTGAAGGCATCAATACTATGAATTAACACATGTGAAATTATATACATAACAAAAAAGTGTGAAACAACTGAAAATATGTCATATTCTAGGTTCTACAAAGTAGCCACCTTTTGCTTTGATTACTGCTTTGCACACTCTTGGCATTCTCTTGGTGAGCTTCAAGAGGTAGTCACCTGAAATGGTTTTCACTTCACAGGTGTGCCCTGTCAGGTTTAATAAGTGGGATTTCTTGCCTTATAAATGAGGTTGGGACCATCAGTTGCGTGGTGGAGAAGTCAGGTGGATACACAGCTGATAGTCCTACTGAATAGACTGTTAGAATTTGTATTATGGCGAGAAAAAAGCAGCTAAGTAAAGAAAAACGAGTGGCCATCATTACTTTAAGAAATGAAGGTCAGTCAGTCCGAAAAATTGGGAAAACTTTGAAAGTGTCCCCAAGTGCAGTCACAAAAACCATCAAGCGCTACAAAGAAACTGGCTCACATGCGGACTGCCCCAGGAAAGGAAGACCAAGAGTCACCTCTGCTGCGGAGGATAAGTTCATCCGAGTCACCAGCCTCAGAAATCGCAGGTTAACAGCAGCTCAGATTAGAGACCAGGTCAATGCCACACAGAGTTCTAGCAGCAGACACATCTCTAGAACAACTGTTAAGAGGAGACTGTGTGAATCAGGCCTTCATGGTAGAATATCTGCTAGGAAACCACTGCTAAGGACAGGCAACAAGCAGAAGAGACTTGTTTGGGCTGAAGAACACAAGGAATGGACATTAGACCAGTGGAAATCTGTACTTTGGTCTGATGAGTCCAAATTTGAGATCTTTGGTTCCAACCACCGTGTCTTTGTGCGACACAGAAAAGGTGAACAGATGGACTCTACATGCCTGGTTCCCACCGTGAAGCATGGAGGAGGAGGTGTGATGGTGTGGGGGTGCTTTGCTGGTGACACTGTTGGGGATTTATTCAAAATTGGCATACAGAACCAGCATGGCTACCACAGCATCTTGCAGCGGCATGCTATTCCATCCGGTTTGCGTTTAGGCTACTTTCACACTTGCGTTCGGAGCGGATCCGTCTGGTATCTGCACAGACGGATCCGCTCCTATAATGAAAACAATGGTATCCATTCAGAACGGATCCGTCTGCATTATATTTCAGAAAAAAGTCTAAGTCCAATTTGTAGTCAGACAGATCCGTCCAGACTTTACATTGAAAGTCAATAGAGAACAGATCCGTTTGAAATTGCACCATATTGTGTCAACGTCAAACGGATCCGTCCCCATTGACTTACATTGTAAGTCTGGATGGATCCGTTTGGCTCCGCACGGCCAGGCGGACAAGAGAACTCTGCAAGCAGCGTTCGGGTGTCCGCCTGCTGAGCGGAACGGAGGCCAAACAGAGCCATACTGATGCATTCTGAGCGGATCCGCATCCACTCAGAATGCATTGGGGCTGTACGGATCGTACATACGTTCGGGACCGCTTGTGAGAGTCTTCAAACGGAACTCACAAGCTGAACCCCGAACGCAAGTGTGAAAGTAGCCTTAGTTGGACCATCATTTATTTTTCAACAGGACAATGACCCCAAACACACCTCCAGTCTGTGTGGGCTATTTGACCATGAAGGAGAGTGATGGGGTGCTGCGCCAGATGACCTGGCCTCCACAGTCACCGGACCTGAACCCAATCGAGATGGTTTGGGGTGAGCCGGACCGCAGAGTGAAGGCAAAAGGGCCAACAAGTGCTAAGCATCTCTGGGAACTCCTTCAAGACTGTTGGAAGACCATTTCAGGTGACTACCTCTTGAAGCTCATCAAGAGAATGCCAAGAGTGTGCAAAGCAGTAATCAAAGCAAAAGGTGGCTACTTTGAAGAACCTAGAATATGACATATTTTCAGTTGTTTCACACTTTTTTGTTATATATATATATATAATTCCAAATGTGTTAATTCATAGTTTTGATGCCTTCAGTGTGAATCTACAATTTTCATAGTCATGAAAATAAAGAAAACTCTTTGAATGAGAAGGTGTGTCCAAACTTTTGGTCTGTACTGTATATATATATATATATATATACAAAAGGAAAACCACAGGCGGCACCACCCTACTGATATATGGGTGCAAAATCCAAAGACGGCAGCAGGTGCTTACCCAGTATTGAGGATACAAAAATTGGACTGCACTCCAAGTATTTTGTGAAGAAAATCTGTGTTTATTCACCCATCTTGTGGCAAAGCTTCACCCTTGCAGAATGGAGGCAACGCCTGTCCTTGGGTTGTTGCTGGTACTGCAGCTCAACTCCATGGAAGTGAATGGGACTGAGCTGGAATACCACACAGAAAGAAGCCTTGTTTTCCTAATGCATGACAGCCCCATGTAAAATCTCAAAAAAGTGAAGGCTCAAAGGTAAAACATGTCCTTGATAACATAGACCGGAGTTCTTATTTAAGTTACTACAGCTATAGACTGCTTGTTATTACGTGCACCTCATACTTTACTGTCCAGTGCAGTCTATATTTTTGCTAGGTCTTAGTCTTTCCAGTGACATAGGAATGATTTTTTCATACTTCGGATGCATTGTAGTACATTGAATATACGCACTGCAAAATGCAATTTATAGTTCAGGCAATCACTGACCTGCAAATCAGTTTTCTTTTCTTCTTTTGCTCCTTGTCATAAGCTCAGTGTGAGGAAAAACTGAGACATCTCTATAGGTCTACAGTGAAATGTCAATGTTTCTGGAAACCTTCACGCAAGCTTCTTGGAGAAAGAATTTGACAATCACACAATCAAATCTTGCATTAAATGATATTCATTCAGAAACTCTGTCAAATAAATTGTTATAAAAAAACACTCCAGCTGAAACGAGTCACTTTATTTCTGGAAGAAAATGTTTTTTTGTTTGCTGCATTGTTCAATGTGTTTCCTACTTACCATCACCACTAATTTTAATGGTAGGTTGATGTGCAGGGGTGCGACCCCCAGCACACCCTTCAATCAGCTGTTAGAAGAGGCCTTGAGCACCACACTCTCTTCCTAGGCCAGTGACATCACTGTACATCAGTCACATGGACTAATTGCAGCTCAGCCCCATTCATGTCAATGAAGCTGAGCTGCAATACCAAGCACCGCCACTATACAGTGTACGGCACTATCCTTGGAAAGCTGCCAGGAGCCTGCATCGGCCACCAGAGATCCAGTGAGCTCTAGGCTTCCTGAAACTGTTGATTGGCGAGGATGCCGGGACTCGGACCCCCGCTGACGTGATAATGATGACCTATTCTCAAGATATCATTTCTCAGATAACCCCTTTAACTAATGGAACATTTTGGTGCATCCGGTGTTCTCCTTGTTTTACACTACAAATTTTAGTTATGGAAATAAAGGCATTCTGAACTCTAGGTGTATTATGATGGTCATTTACTATCCAGAAATACACCTATATTAAGAGTATTTCTGGCGCAGATTGCAGCGCATAGGTTATTTGCGCCGTAATCTGTGACTTTTCCCCACTCAGGCCTTATCTAAAAAAAGTGGGCAGGGAAGGAGGCTGGCAGCCCATCTCATTCATCATTTTCTACGCCTGTTTTAGGCATAGAAAATGGTCTATAAGCCAGTAAGGAAGCTTGCTTACATTTAGACTAGCACTAGCACCTCTTCATAACTTCGGCGGATAGGAGTTATTAAGACCAACATCTAAAATGACGGTCTTAATAAATGACCTGCTATGTGTTTTCATGCCTCTTAATTTAGATGCCTAGTTCTGACTAAGATCGTTTTAACATTTTAGGGCTCACGTCAAAGATTTGATGAGTGGCTTCCACATTATTGATCATTAAGATTTGACATTTTAAAATGGGAATGGTCCAACCTCCCTGACATTGGTCACTTTCACACAGTCAGATGTAGAAGAGCAATTAGAGCAATAAATGGGGAGATCTCTGGATGTGAAGAACAGAGTTGGTTCTAGCTATGTTAGAAAGAGCTAAAGGGGTTGTCCCACCATGAGAGATTGGCACCTATCTATAGAATAGGTTATAAGTATAACATTGGTGGGGGTTCAACCTAGTGAATGGAATAATGGATACGCATGTGTGCTGCCACTGGATTCGTTATGACATTGCCAGATATTGCTGAGGACTGTACTGTTCGCATACTATAGACAAGGCATATTTGATCTACTATGATAGTTACTCATGTGACATTTTTTACAAATGACAATTGGTAACTGAAAAACTTCCAGTAGGGTCAATGATTAGTGTACATGCCTGCTATTAAAATAACCACTTGCTTTCTTTTCAAACCTACTATAGTTGCCAATTAACCAGTTGTCCTTCCTTGGACCACTTGTGGTAGGTTCTAACTGGCTTCATAGATGCTCTGACCCAGTCATCTAGCCCTCATAATTTGTCACTCAGATCCTAATGCTTGCTCATTATTCCTGCTTCTAACACATCAAATTCAAGAACCAGTATTTGACGTGCTACATAATATATCCTGCTGCTTGACAGATGCCATTGTTACTCTATAATTCACCTGTGCTAATGGGTGCATGTTGACCTTTTTAAGTTTCATCTTAAGGCCATATTAAAAATCGTTTGTGCTGTGTCCACAACACACAATAAGATATATTTCCTTGTAGAAGGTGAATCTGGCAACTGCTGGTGACAATAGTATCTACAGGTCTATGTTCTGCAAAACCAGAAAAGTGCATGCCCTAAGCCTAACAGTCTAAATACGCCTCTGTTCTGAGGGCTGTTTTTCATTTTAGAGCCACCAGGAATCTTGCCTACAAGACCAAGAATGTGCCAATAGTCTGGTCTTAAGGCAGAGCTGCATATACTGTACTGTACTTACAGCTGTCCCTTCAGTCTGTGGGTGTTTGGGGCTGGAGGGGGATGAGCAGGCAGCACACAAGGAGAAGAGGAGAATCACATACCTTCTTGTCTGTATGTGTTTTGACATTGCCCTTCATGCTATGTAGTAATCCTAAAAACATGAATACCCAACCAAAAAATGAATTGAATACATTATATATACTATCAATCAACTGGATCGACGCCACCTGGTGCTTGCACGGGTGTACCTCCTAAATATGTATCAACAAAGAGAACAGGTACCACAAAATACCCAAAATATCAAAAATGTTTTAGACATAAAAACATACATATAAATACAAATCTGTAGAGACTATACAAAGTGCCCACAGTGGCAGCTCCAAAAGATTCCATGGTATAGCATAAATAGGAATCGCCTATCTTATCCACAGCAAGGGTATTCAGGATCTACATCGCACATATATAAGACCCGGTGTCTATCATAATAACTGTCTAATATGTGCGATGCAGATGTAGCCGATGTAGATAGCACATATACGATTTCTCTTACCCGATATCTCGCTGCGTGTAAGTGGGCTGTCGCTGTGTGGCGTGGTCCACTACGCACGTTTCGCGTTAGCTTCTTCAGCAGGAACTAAAGCTAACGCGAAACGTGCGTAGAAGACCACGCCAGACAGCGACAGCCCACTTACACGCAGCGAGATATCGGGTAAGAGAAATCGTATATGTGCTATCTACATCGTCTGCATCGCACATATTAGACAGTTATTATGCCTCTCTTGGACTTACCTAAGACTATATATACTATACCCCAATATGATTCCTATATAGACTGCAACTCATCCCACAAAATTCAAGTTCTCATACAGCAAACATTGAAGAAGAAAAAAAAAAGCTGCTTATTCACCTGTTCCCCATCATTTGGTTTCAGCACCGAGGTTTCGTTCAGTGATGCTTCTGGTCCCTGGCCTGTAAACTTCTGGGTGGGGACACATGTGCCACTGCCAGCAATGAGTCTCAACAGGGCACCACCATGTGGCATATCTCTGCTTGTGGACATGTTTGCTGTCTTTTTATTTTGCACTCAAATTTAACAAATGTTGCACACAGTTCTTCGTTTTGGAGTCCTGCTGTTTTTTTTTTTTTTTGGGCCGGGGATATTCATTATAATGGTTCTGCCAGTTTCTACACCACCAGTGGACTGAAGTGGGCTTGCAACTTATTTTTTTTGTGACCTGTCAAAATGTTGAAAGCCATATATCTGGTTAAAAATGTAACTTCGCCCACAAAACTGGAGTGTGTCTGGAATGGAGCAAAGCCCATTAAAAGTGTCACTTCTTACATTTGTACCTCCAGGCATTTATGCAGTTGGATTATTTGTTGTTAGGCTGGTGACCTGTGTCCGCCGCTGTCCTGTTGTCTCGGGCAGGTGTGGGCATCGCTCCACTTTCCCAGTGTGTATTGGAACTAGTCCTCAGTGAACTCCCTTTCAGCATTTGGGGAGTCAATCTTTCCCTTTTTGCACTTTGTCCAGCTGATGATTAAGGTGCTTATTAGCTAGTAGTGCTGGGCTATGGATCTACTTGCCTGAGCTTTGAGATTTTCTAGTCTCTTTTAACCAGCAAAGGTGTGATCTACCCATGTACTGTACTTTTCTTGTCTATTGATTCTGCTTCTTGCCACCTGCCCCGGCCTTGGAATTGCTACCTGGATACACACATACTCATCCTGCCCCAACCTTGAAATCACTATGTACTCAGCCTGCCTCGACCTTGGAATTGCTATCTGGGTATATGCAGGTACTGAATCTGCCCTGACCTTGGACTGTGTTCAGACTACACTTTTTGACTGAGTACTTCGTGCTTCGCACCAATGTCTCTGACCCCCATGGGTCAGCTGTCAAGTAGACCAGGACTACTCCAGGAGGTAGCGGTTGGCTCCCTGCAGCGAAGTCCAGATCCCTGTACAGGGGTTAAAGCGCTAATAACAGGGAACCGCCAGGACAATGCCTTTAGATTTAGCCCAAAGTCAAACTGGTTAGTTGACACACTGGGTCCACACCCACTGTCGGTTTCATTTGTAATATGATAAAGAAGCTTCCGCCAAACCAAAACAGAAATTTTCTTGCAGTACAAATTCATTCACATGAAATTGTTTCCTCGTTTAAGCGTGGATTGTTCTCTGTGTTTAGAAAGCAATGAATTATATAAGATGCCCTTTTTTATATCGTTCACATCGCTGACAGATCACACAATGTTCCTTCACGAGCAATAGAACCCAATTAGTGCCTTTGGGCTGCTTTTGTGTTGGTATTCCTTTATTTCACTTCTCCTCTATTCCATACAGAGGCACCCTGCAAAAAATTGTAATTAATTCTGTACACGAGAGCCTGTTGGTGATAGATGCCACTGTATAGCCTATTGGGGAAAAAACTCTTATTAGTTTTGGTCTGTATGACAGCATCATCATGCTCTGATATTACACTCTTTCAATCACTTTCTCTATGGCCCTATTACCGTATTTACACAATTTATGGTTGTGTTATTTACACATTAGATTGCGCACTCTGTGGCCCAGTATTTATGCCCTGTTTGGACCTTTTATATTCGCTGTGTGACCCTGTTATAAGGACTCTGAATGGTCCTGCTATTTGGCTTATTATATGAATTTGTAAGATAGGTTATAACTGTTGGAGATACAACAACTTACAGCTTAGTCTAATGCTGGATTGACTGCAGTTTACAGTTATAACACTAGATGTCACTGTTAATAATGCTCACTTGTAGTCTCTCTATGCATTTCTATGATGTGTTGTATTTCCTGTACATTGAGGTGAACTCACTGATTTCTTTTTCCTGTCTGTGCCATTAACCATGTAAGGTGACCTTGTTATTGCACGCATGTTCCAATAAACCCAGTTCCTGTTACTCCACAATGTCTGATCTGAATTGACACCACTGCACCCAGCAATCATACTCTGCAACAATAACAGGGGTCAGCAACCTTCGGCACTCCAGCTGCTGTGAAACTACAACTCCCCCTATGCAAACATGCTTGACTGTTCTTCTAACTCCCACAGAAGTGAATGAAGCATTCTGGGAGTTGTAGTTTCTGAACAGCTGGAGTGCAAAGCTTGATTAGTTTCTCTGGACAACTCCTTATCCTTTTTTTCCACACAAGTATTCATGAAGGGGTTCTGTATGGCACTACTATGTGCATGCTGAATGACACTTGAAGTGGAAAATGCAATTCATAGGGACATTGTGATAAGATGTTCAAATCACATTTGAACTATAAGTTTTGTTTCATGGGTGATGGATGCCATTGTATGGCAACTATCAGAGGCATCCATAAACAGAGAGTATAAAAGTGATGTGAACATAAATTCACAGAAAAAGATACAAAACATCCTGTACAATATGATGTGAGCATAGCCTAAAATAGATAATTAGCTAGCTATTGCAGTGAAGTACATGGTGCAGAGTTGACCCAAACCACCCTCTGCATCCTGAATGGCATGAACAGCAACAGTTATATGTTTACGTTTCCATGATGATGATGTAAATGACGTCCACTCAATGCCCCATGTGTACACGCACAGTATATTCTACAGTCCTTTACAGTCTTTATTCTAATACCCCAACAAAGAGCGCAAGCCCAGATAAAACATATTTTTGCAGAAACCGGTGTTTATTTTTATTTTCAATGAATATATATTCATATTGCTCATCTTGAACTTTTATCTTTTTTATTTTATCTTTTATTCATAACTACATGCCATTCACAAAACAAAAATATTCCAAGTGACTTAGCTGCAACTAAAACTTTATGACTTCATCCAACATTATTTAGATTTCGGTTATCTGATTTATACAAGAAGTTGTCAGCAGTTTAGCTACATTTGCTCATGCATTCCAGCAGCTCAAGTCGGATAGCTATGCGGACATGCCAACCCAATGGGATGAGTCTTATATAACGGGATATGATTGGTGGTCGCAGGAAATTCTGTACTGTAGATGTCCGATCTGAATTTCCATAAAAAACCTAGTAAGAAAGAAAATTATATTTTATATGCTGTCACTTTGTTCATACATAGCAAGCACACAGCAATCTAAGGCTGCGTTCACACGGGCGAGATTTCCGCGCGGGTGCAATGCAGTAGGTGAACGCATTGCACCTGCACTGAATCCTGACCCATTCATTTCAATGGGGCTGTGCACATGAGCGGTTTTTTTCATGCATCACTTCTGCAATGCTTTAAAATCGCAGCATGTTCTATATTCTGCGTTTTTCACGCAGCCCTGGCTCCTTAGGCCCCTTTCACACGGGCGAGATTTCCGTGCGGGTGCGATGCGTGAGTTGAACGCATTGCACCCGCACTGAATCCTGACCCATTCATTTCTATGGGGCTGTGCACATGAGCGGTGATTTTCACGCAACACTTATGCGTTGCGTGAAAATCGCAGCATGTTCTATATTCTGCGTTTTTCACGTAACGCAGGTCCCATAGAAATGAATGGGGTTGCGTGAAAATCGCAAGCATCCGCAAGCAAGTGCGGATGCGGTGCGATTTCCACGCATGGGTTCTAGGTGACAGTCTATTCACTGTATTATTTTCCCTTATAACATGGTTATAAGGGAAAATAATAGCATTCTGACTACAGAATGCTTAGTATAATAGTGCTGGGAGGGTTAAAAAAAATAAAAAAGTTAACTCACCTTATCCCCATGATCGCCTAGTTCCCGGTCGGTCTCTTCTTTAGCTGTGACTAAAGGACCTGTGGTGATGTCAGATCACATGCTCCATCACCATGGTGATGGACCATGTGATTGGAGCATGTGATCTGACATCACCAAAGGTCATTCAGCCCAAGCCCACAGCTAAAGAACAGACCGAACAGACCGACCGGGAACTACACGATCATGGGGATAAGGTGAGTTAACGTTTTTATTATTTTTTTAACCCTTCCAGCGCTATTATACTAAGCATTCTGTATTCAGAATGCTATTATTTTCCCTTATAACCATGTTATAAGGGAAAATAATAGAATCTACAGAACATCAATCCCAAGCCCGAACTTCTTTGAAGAAGTTCGGGTTTGGGTACCAAACATGCGCGATTTTTCTCACGCGAGTGCAAAACGCATGACAATGTTTTGCACTCGCGCGGAAAAATCGCGGGTGTTTCCGCAACGCACCCGCACATTTTTCCGCAACGCCCGTGTGAAACCAGCCTTAGAAGTGAATGGGGCTGCGTTAATAACGCATTGCATCTGCAAGCAAGTGCGGATGCAATGCGTTTTTCACTGATGGTTGCTAGGAGATGTTGTTTGTAAACCTTCAGTTTTTTATCACGCGTGGGAAAAACGCATCAAAACGCATTGCACCCGCGCGGAAAAAACTGAACAACTAAACGCAATTGCAGCCAAAACTGACTGAACTTGTTTGCAAAATGGTGCGAGTTTAACTGAACGCACCCTGAACGCATCCGGACCTAATCTGTCACGCTCGTGTGAACTCAGCCTAAGGCTAGTTTCACATGAGCACAAGAGACATCAGGCAGGTTTTTCCGGCAGAGAACAGCCAGCTAGAGTTCTCTGCATCCAGCATAGCCAGAAAGTGCCGCCTGTCCACCGGACACCATTGACTATAATGGGAACAGGCAGAGATCCGACCACTCCCCGACAAATATGCCAGGATTTGGCTGGACAAATGTTATAGCATTCCAGCTTGTTGGATGTCTCCTATCGCTGGTGTGAAAGTATCCTAATTTCACACAGGCGACAATGCTCATCCGGAAGAGAACAGCCTACAGGAGTTCTCTGGATCCGGCATACCTGGATAGTGCCACTCACCACTGGACCCCATTGAGTATAATGGAATCTGGCGGGGATATGGCCACTCCTAGGTTTCTGCCTGACAAAAACTGTTATGTGCAGTAATTTTTGTCCAGCCAAATCCCCGCTCGATCCAGAATCCAGGCTATTCTCTACTGGAACAGATGAGCTTTGCCAGATTAGCTTTGCCACGATTGAAAAAATATATATAAAAAATCTATTACTATGTTACTATGGGTTGCTGTTGACAATGTTGCAGTGCCGATACCACTCACAGGGGTTGTCCCACAAAAAATATTCCACAGTTTTCAAACCAGTACCTAGATCCGAATACTTGTAATTGCATGTAATGAAACATTTACTATAGCTACTGAGTTATTCAATGAGGATAGGTCATCATTATCATTTCACGGATAACCATTTTAACATAAAAACATGGAAGTGTATTTAGGACACCACAGGTAGCCTCTGATACTAGTGTTTCAACACTTTGGATATACCTTTGACAAGATGTTGATTGGTATTGGACAGTAATTGTAATGCTCTGTTTGAGTAACAAGCTGGACTACACGTCATCAGTAGAGGTGTGTGGCACTAGCCATAAATATGCGCCACCTCAAGGGCTTAGGTCAGTCCAGCCTGATGACATTTCGCAGCATTGACTGGAAGCAACAGAACCTGCGAAACATCATCACGCTGGAGCGCAGGTCTTGTCCTGCGCATCCAGTGAGCAGCGAGTGTTCAATGTGGCGCGATCAAATGAATCAGGCGAGTTTTATTTTTTTAATTATATTTTTGCACAAGAAGAGTGGAGAAGGGGGCATTAATTATACTGGGAGCCACTAATGGAGGAAAAATAATACTAGGGGGGCACTAATGGGGGCATTAATTTACTGGGGGCCAATAATGGAAGCCTTATTAATACTATGGACCACTTATGGGGCATTATTAATACTGGGGGCCATTAATGGAAGCCTTATTAATACTATGGGCCACTAATGGTTCATTATTAATACTGGGGGTCATTAATGGGGGCCTTATGGAATACAAGTATTTACTAAAACAGACATGTCAGGAGTGGTGACAGGTCCACTTTGGAAAGATTTATGTTAAATTGGTGCAGATAGGCGCAAGGATAACCATCAGGCAGTTGGTGCATCCTCTGTGCAGGATGAGGAGATGGACTCTCCCTCCAACCATCCACTGCAGCACGGTGTAAATTACTCTTCCACTTCCCTATCAGAATTGCAGCAAGCTCTCTTGGCATTGCTTATTGGGTGAGATAGAGAGCAATTCTGAGTTCAGCACCTTGTAGCCCAAGACATTTTGTCCATTCCTTCTCTTTGCTCTGCCTTGTACCTCTATATTTATGTAAGCTGCCATTAGTCCATAGTCCGTAGTAACAGTAGTGAGTACTTACACGGTTGTTTCCAGTTTGATCTTTGTAGTAAACCCAGTTCAAGCTGTCGTTAATTTTGTACTGGACGCTGTATTTCGTCATCCATTCATCTGTATCACATCTTCCTTGTGTCATAATTCCAGAAATAACTTTTAATTCTTTGAGATCGATTTGAAGCCACTGCCCATTGTCTTGGAATTTGGACAGCCATGCGCACCTTCATTTACAGAGAGAGAGCGAAGCGTTAGGCCCCTTTCACACGAGCGTGGCGGATTAGGTCCGGAAGCGTTCAGGGTGCGTTTAGTGAAACTCGCACCATTTTGCAAGCAAGTTCAGTCAGTTTTGTCTGCGATTGCATTGTGTGAAAAAAAAAAAGCTCATGTGCACAGACCCATTGAAATGAATGGGTCAGGATTCAGTGCGGGTGCTATGCGTTCACGTCACGCATTACACCCGCGCGGAAAACTCGCTCGTGTGAAAGGGGCCTTATACTGACTGTTGTCTCTACAGAACATGAAGTGACATTTCTCCTTATCTGAATACAAGGAGAGACCTGTCAATCTAGCGGGCCCATGCAGAGGACACGTCACCCCATTCCTAGTCACTTTTATGCTATTTTAGCTGTTTGCAACAAGGGAACCTGTCAGCGTTTCATGCAGCACGAATCTCCTGACAGGTTCCCTATAAAATCTGCTTATTTACTGCCTAGATGCTTTCTGCGATCCTGGACATCATTGAGAGCTCCACACATATGGCAGGTGCCACTGCAGAAAATTAGACACGGGTACTGAAGTTCTCAGCAATGAGAAGCATTAGATCTGTACAGGTATTCAGCCTCTAAATCTAAACAAGAATGTTCCCTTTTACTGATGGCAAGCAGAGATCTTGCCAATCAGAAAGTCTATTAGAACGTTGCAGGGCTCATTATACAATGCTTAACACCAGAAAACCCATAATTATCATATGGTAATAGAAATGCAGCGAGGACACACCTAGCAGTGACTGCATGTAGTAAAAACCCCGGCTATTTGCACTGGGCGCAGTCTCCTAATTGATACTTCATGGAGGCACCGTTTTTCCGGTAGTGATATAGTTTTACCTGCAAAACCTTGTGATCATTAACAATGATGTTTGTGGCCGCACGGATTTGTGTGACCTATCAATTTGAAAAACTCACTCTGCATGTGAGAGGAGTTTCTGGCCATGTGTAGACACTGCTACATGTGTCTCTGCCCTGAGGGCGCATTCACACGAGCGTGGTTTGATTCCGCATCCGAGCCGCATTTTTTGCTGCTTGTATGCAGACTCATTCACTTCAATAGGGCCGCAAAAAATGGAGACAGCACTCCGTGTGCTATCCGCATCCGTTGCTCCCTTCTGTGGCCCTGCAAAAATTCTAGATCGTGTCCTATTCTTGTCTGTTTTGCAGACAAGAATAGGCATTTCTATAATGGGCCGCCTATTCCGTTCCACAAATTGCAGAACGCACACTGGTGGCATCCGTGTTTTGTGTATCCACAATTTTCAGACCGCAAAACACGTTCGTGTGCATAAGCCCTAACACTGAAGACTGCAAGAAGGAATCAGTTTCCTTCACGTCCTTTAAGTCTCATGCACACGTCAGTATCCGTATTGCGGTCTGCAGATTGCAGATCCACAAAACCTGGATACCGGCCATATGCACCCCATATCTTTCCATTCCGCATGACCCGCCCAATGTTAAAAATGTGTATTCTTGTCCGCAAAATGGACAAGGATAGGATACGCTCTATCCTTTCTGTGGGACGGCAGAACAGACATACGGATGTCGTATTTGGTCTGAAACCGATCCACAAAAAATGCTGCAGACCAAAAATGTGTTCGTGTGCATGAGGCCTTATACAGATACCAAATAATTTCAATTTAAAAAAAAATGGAAATGTTCATGCTTTGACCCATTTTGTTCATTTTACTACTCCTAGTGTTGTACAAGCCGAAGTTAAAGGGAGTCTTTCACCAAATATGACCATTACAGACCACTCAGATCAGGTTCTCCATTACTTTCCCCAAATTACTGTTACCTTTCATATTGCAGTCCATTGCCGATTTGCTCCAAAAAACACTTTTATACCATATGGTAATTAGGTTCTGAAGGTGCCCAGGGTCGGCGTTCATGCGGCCGGTGCCCAGGCCCCTCTGCACTTTGTTTACCAAACCCCTCCTCTTTCACCCCTCTGGCCCGCCCTTGTTTAATCTGATTACCTCCACCTCTCTGTCTGAAATCCCGTGCCTCCGCCGGCTGGATCGGGTTGCGCAGGCTGGCGCTTGCGCATTGAAAGTCCCTGTTCCTCTGCCCATAATGGGCAATCCAGTGTTCACTCGCCGGGAGTGTGTGGAGCGGCGAGGACGCCGGATTTCAGACAGAGACGAGGAGGTAATCAGATTAAACAAGGGCGGGCCAGAGGGGTGATAGAGGAGGGGGTTGGTAAGCAAAGCGCAGAGGGGCCCAAGCACTGGCCGCATGAACGCCGACCCTGGGCACCTTCAGAACCTAATTACCATATGGTATATTTTTGGAGCAAATCGGCAAAGGACTGCAATATGAAAGGTACCATAGTAATCTGGGGAAAGTAATGGAGAACCTGATCTGAGTGGTCTGTAATGGTCATATTTGGTGAAAGACTTCCTTTAAAGGGAACCTGTCACCTGGATTTTGGGTAAAGAGCTGGGTTGCTAGATCGCCGCTAGCACATCTGCAATATCCAGCCCCCATAGCTCTGTGTGCTTTTATTGTGTAAAAAAAAAAACGATTTGAAACATATGCAAATTAACCTGTGACTCATCTCACATACAGGACTCCTCTCAGGTTAATTTGCATATGTATCAAATCGTTTTTTTGACACAATAAAGGCACACAGAGCTATGGGGACTGGGTATTGCGGATGTGCTAGCGGCCGTCTAGCAACCCATGTCCTCAGCTCTATACACAAAATCCCGGTGACAGGTTCCCTTTAAAGCAGTGTACTGAAATTCATTGCTACTACCTCCATCTATGTGCCTATAGATCTCTGTATTTATAATAGGTCAGAGCGTGCTCTACCATGGACTGGCTTACCCAAATCCTTGGCCATTAAGCCGTGCCTTGTTGGCAGTCCAGGATGAATACCAGCCTGTGTACTGATCCTGGTTGGAGCAATTGATCTGATCTGCTGTGACAGCTCCCGATTCAAAGCCCATAGGCTTATGATAAGGACATTCTGAAAAACAGACAAGACTGGAAATGAGCATACCGGGAACAATTATACACTTAAAAGCTTAAACGGTAATTCCCATCTCAGCTCTTTGTGGATGAGATGGGAATAACCAGAGTAAGCACTTTCTGTATAAATGGCGGAGAGGGTTGGTCGGTGCGGTTTCTGTGACCCGCATAGTAGTGAACAGGAGCTACACAACAGGGTAATACACCTGGCTGCACTATTTCTGTAACTCCCAAGTTACCGGGCTGTTTGACACTTCCCATTAACTGCCATGGAAGATGCTGAAACAGCGCTGGCTTGGATGTTTCCACAATTCCAGTCAGCTAGTGCTTACGCAGGTTATTCTCATTTCCACTATGAAAGGCTCATATGGGTGTACCTTTTTAACCACTTCAGCCCCGCTAGGTGAAACCCCCTTCATGACCAGAGCACTTTTTACACTTCGGCACTACACTCCTTTCACCGTTTATCGCTCGGTCATGCAACTTACCACCCAAATGAATTTTACCTCCTTTTCTTCTCACTAATAGAGCTTACATTTGGTGGTATTTTATTGCTGCTGACATTTTTACTTTTTTTGTTATTAATCAAAATGTAACGATTTTTTTGCAAAAAAATGACATTTTTCACTTTCAGCTGTAAAATTTTGCAAAAAAAACGACATCCATATATACATTTTTCGCCAAATTTATTGTTCTACATGTCTTTGATAAAAAAAAAATGTTTGGGCAAAAAAAAAAAAATGGTTTGGGTAAAAGTTATAGCATTTACAAACTATGGTACAAAAATGTGAATTTCCGCTTTTTGAAACAGCTCTGACTTTCTGAGCACCTGTCATGATTCCTGAGGTTCTACAATGCCCAAACAGTAGAAAACCCCCACAAATGACCCCATTTCGGAAAGTAGACACCGTAAGGTATTCGCTGATGGGCATAGTGAGTTCATAGAACTTTTTATTTTTTGTCACAAGTTAGCGGAAAATGATGATGATTTTATTTTTTTTATTTTTTCTTACAAAGTCTCATATTCCACTAACTTGCGACAAAAAATTAAAAATTCTAGGAACTCACTATGCCCCTCACGGAATACCTTGGGGTGTCTTCTTTCCAAAATGGGGTCACTTGTGGGGTAGTTATACTGCCCTGGCAATTTAGGGGCCCAAATGTGTGAGAAGAACTTTGCAATCAAAATGTGTAAAAAATGCCCTGCAAAATCCGAAAGGTGCACTTTGGAATATGTGCCCCTTTGCCCACCTTGGCAGCAAAAAAGTGTGACACATCTGGTATCGCCGTACTCAGGAGAAGTTGGGGAATGTGTTTTGGGGTGTCATTTTACATATACCCATGCTGGGTGAGAAAAATATCTTGGTCAAATGCCAACTTTGTATAAAAAAATGGGAAAAGTTGTCTTTTGCCAAGATATTTCTCTCACCCAGCATGGGTATATGTAAAATGACACCCCAAAACACATTCCCCAACTTCTCCTGAGTACGGCGATACCAGATGTGTCACACTTTTTTGCTGCCAAGGTGGGCAAAGGGGCACATATTCCAAAGTGCACCTTTCAGATTTTGCAGGCCATTTTTTACACATTTTGATTGCAAGGTACTTCTCACACATTTGGGCCCCTAAATTGCCAGAGCAGTATAACTACGCCACAAGTGACCCCATTTTGGAAAGAAGACACCCCAAGGTATTCCGTGAGGGGCATGGCGAGTTCCTAGAATTTTTTTATTTTTTGTCACCATACCCCTCACGCATCAATGACAGGGGGGTGATCACCCATATAGACTCCCTGATCACCCCCCTGTCATTGATCACCCCCCCTGTAAGGCTCCATTCAGACATCCGCATGATTTTTTACGGATCCATGGATACATGGATCGGATCCACAAAACGTCTGAATGGAGCCTTACAGGGGGGTTATCAATGACAGGGGGTGATGGGGGTGATCAGGGTAATCAGGGTGATCACCCCCCTGTCACTGATCACCCCCCCTGTAAGGCTCCATTCAGACATCCGCATGATTTTTTACGGATCCATGGATACATGTATCGGATCCACAGAACGCATGCGGACGTCTGAATGGATCCTTACAGGGGGGTTATCAATGACAGGGGGTGATCAGGGTAATCAGGGTGATCACCCCCCTGTCACTGATCACCCCCCCTGTAAGGCTCCATTCAGACATCCGCATGATTTTTTACGGATCCATGGATACATGTATCGGATCCACAGAACTCATGCGGACGTCTGAATGGAGCCTTACAGGGGTGTTATCAATGACAGGGGGTGATCAGGGTAATCAGGGTGATCACCCCCCTGTCACTGATCACCCCCCCTGTAAGGCTCCATTCAGACATCCGCATGATTTTTTACGGATCCATGGATACGTGTATCGGATCCACAGAACGCATGCGGACGTCTGAATGGATCCTTACAGGGGGGTTATCAATGACAGGGGGTGATCAGGGTAATCAGGGTGATCACCCCCCTGTCACTGATCACCCCCCCTGTAAGGCTCCATTCAGACATCCGCATGATTTTTTACGGATCCATGGATACATGTATCGGATCCACAGAACGCATGCGGACGTCTGAATGGAGCCTTACAGGGGGGTTATCAATGACAGGGGGGTGATCAGGGAGTGTATATGGGTGATCACCCGCCTGTCATTGATCACCCCCTGTAAGGCTCCATTCAGACGTCCGCATGTGTTTTGCGGATCCGATCCATGTATCCATGGATCCGTAAAAATCATGCGGACGTCTGAATGGAGCCTTACAGGGGAGTGATCAATGACAGGGGGGTGATCAATGACAGGGGGTGATCAGGGAGTGTATATGGGTGATCACCCGCCTGTCATTGATCACCCCCCTGTAAGGCTCCATTCAGACGTCCGTATGCTTTTTGCGGATCCGATCCATGTATCCGTGGATCCGTAAAAATCATACGGACGTCTGAACGGAGCCTGACAGGGGGGTGATCAATGACAGGGCGGTGATCAATGACAGGGGGGTGATCAGGGAGTTTATATGGGGTGATCATGGGTGATCAGGGGTTTATAAGGGGTTAATAAGTGACGGGGGGGGTGTAGTGTAGTGTAGTGTGGTGTTTGGTGCGACTGTACTGACCTACCTGAGTCCTCTGGTGGTCGATCCTAACAAAAGGGACCACCAGAGGACCAGGTAGGAGGTATATTAGATGCTGTTATGAAAACAGCGTCTAATATACCTGTTAGGGGTTAAAAAATTCGGATCTCCAGCCTGCCAGCGAGCGATCGCCGCTGGCAGGCTGGAGATCCACTCGCTTACCTTCCGTTCCTGTGAGCGCGCGCGCCTGTGTGTGCGCGTTCACAGGAAATCTCGCGTCTCGCCGAGATGACGCATATATGCGTGACTGTGCGCAGGGCTGCCACCTCCGGAACGCACATGTGCGTTAGGCGGTCCGGAGGTGGTTAAATCGGTTGTCTGGAGGACTTGAGGGCGCTCTCCTGGATACCTCAGACCCTGCTCCAAGCACTCCCCTGGGAAACAGCTGATTTTACCAGAGGAAAGTGTGGACAGGATTACATGGTGGCCCTTCAAATCAATGACTGCCCATATAACAATTCCATCAGCCATAATGGCAGCCGCTCATAAACAGTGGGGCAGATTTTCTGGTACTGTGTAATTTTTAGATTTATCACAGTGATTGATGATTTAATAGGACATGTGGACAAGAGTTATTATCACGAGACAACCCTGTCAACAGCGACCTCCCTATCCAGCTCTCTGTAAGGGAGAGGCTGGCCCTAGAAATGAGTGGCTCTTGGATACAGCAAGAGCAATAGTGACGCCTTCCTTGCACCAAAGGCCTAATTTGCATATTAAGAACAAGTATCATAACTCGGGAACGGAGCTTTGGATCAACAAAATAAAAATAACATTTTAATCAGGTGAACCACAGCTATGTGACTATGCAAATAGTAAAAGTAAAAGTAAAAGCAAACACAATGCAACAGCACTCTCCAAACAGAATATATGAAACAATGCTATTCACTTCTGGGCGACATACAAAAAAGTAGCCCATCTCCAACATCTCTAAGTCAAACTGCCTAATAGTAAACCTCTCTTAGTTGTCCATAGCAACCAATCAGAGCTCAGCTTTCATTTTTTCAGAGCCCTGTAGGCTGAAAGCTGAGCTCTGATTGGTTGCTATGGGCAACTAAGACAGATTTACTATGAGGCAGTTTGATTTGGAGATATTGGAGGTGGGCTCCTTTTTTATGAGCCACCCTTTATATAAATTAATAAGAGGTACTTATCAAATATATTTGGATCAAAATCATTTGTGCCCATCCCCCATAGCAAGATGACCTTTTTCTGGATGGGAAACTACCCTATATGTTACCTCTCTCTGGGCCAACTGGCCTCAAACTAATGTAGGGAGAGCAGGCTTCACATGTATACCGTGTCTGCCCTATATGTTACCTCTCTCTGGGCCAGCAGGACTCCAATTATTCAGGGAGAGCAGACTCTCGCCATATATTGCACTAATTTCCTGTGGAAAGGATGGGTTAGTTAGGAGTACATGACCAAAATGGAGACAGCAACATCTCCAAACGCATGCTGATAAGTCAAAAGAACGGTTTGTTTAAACATCCTATAAAATGAAGTGAACGGGCAGATGTGCATCGCCATGGCCGAAACTACAAAAGTAAAAGCAAACACCATGCAACAGTGCTGTGCAAACCTAGAATATATGGATAAATGCTGAATGTACTACATAAATGAATATATGGGGGTTATGCCCAACCTCCTATCCAGCATCGGTGGCCGTGCTTGCACACTATAGGAAAAAGTGTGGCCATCTCTAGTGGCCGACACCATGGGAGCTCACATAGGAGTGCATGTGCATCTACTCCCGCCCCAGCCACTTTATATCTGTGCTGCAGTGGTGGCCTCAAAGAGGACCTTTCATGGGATTATGGGTTACAAACTGGTATGCTTAACACATAGGGCGGCCCCTACAGGTGCAAGCACTTTCATTTTTAAAATAAATACCCCTCCGTTCCGCTGCTGTGTCCCCTGCTGTTTTTGGCACCTGATATGTTAATTTAGATCATCCGTACAGGGAGGAGGAGACATTTGGTTTTCTCAAGGGGCGTCTCCCTGTTTTTTGTCCCTGGCTGTGACGCGCTCCACTGCAATTGGACCACGCTACGGCCAGGGAGACGGAGACGCCCATTAAGAAAACCTAATGTCTCCTCCTTGTACCGATGGTCTAAATTAACATATCAGATGCCAAAAAACAGTGGGGGATACAGCGGCGGAACAGAGGGGTATTTTAGGGAAAGAAAAGAAAAAGTGCTTGCATCTGTAGGGGCCGCCCTATCTGGTAAGCATACCTGTTTGTAACCCATAATCCCATGGAAGGTCCTCTTTAACTCCTGGAAACATGTAGTGTATAATGTGATTGAAAAATGAATCAAACCAGCAAAAGAGGTAATATGGACAATCACAATACATTAGTAAGTGCCTTGTGTTAACTTTCTCTACATAATAAAAAGACATTTGCTGAAGTGAGATAACCCCTTTAATGGGCATCTGTCAGCAGATATGTACCTCTGGTTGACCTGTTCGCTTGGCAGCTGAAGACATCTGTGTTGGTCCTATGTACATATGCGTCTGCATTGTTGGGAAAAAATGATGTTTTAATATATGCAAATTAACCTCTAGGAGCAATGAGGGCGTTGCCGTTACACCTAGAGGTTTTGCGCTCGCTGAATTTTATTGACCGTGAAAACATATTTACGCTTGGCTCTCTCAGTGCAGTGGGTGCAGCAGTTGCAGAGAGAGTAGAGCCTCTAGGTCAGGGATGCTCGACCTGCGGCCCTCCAGCCATTGCAAAACAACTACTCCTAGCATGCCCTAATAGCTGTAGGCTGTCCAGGCATGCTGGGAGTTGTAGTTTTGCAACAGCTGGGGGCCGCAGGTTGAGCATCACTGCTCTAGGTCTAACCTCAATGCCCCCGTTGCTCTTAGAGGCTCATTTGCATATATAAAAACAGCATTTTTCTCAGCAATGCGGGTTTCATAGGTACAAATCTGCTGACAGATGCCCTTTAAGTGTAATATTCATCTTAGTGACAGAAAACTTTAAAAAAAAATGAGTAAAATCTGCACTGCCCACTGGCACGCCATCACAAACCTACTGGTTGAGGGCAAGGATTTAATTCATGGATAGTTGCAACATTTCAGTACTTTATTACCTGGCATACAATCCAATGCAGTCATTCTCGATGTTGATCCACTTCCTCCCTGGCAATCACACTTGCAGGCTTTAGTAAGCCACTGTAGACACCAAAATATAGATCACATGTAGTCTTGTTAAAATATCTTGATTTTATATTAATGAGTCATTCCTATTATGTTTATAATAAACTGGAAAAATGCTCTAAATTAATTTATAAGAAAATTAAAAGTAATTTTCAACTCCATGCACACGGAGTAATCGTTCCATTGTTCACATTGTTGCAACACATTAACTCAATTAAATTGTATTAACAGCTAAATGTTGGCTTTCTATAAATGATATATTTTGTAATATCACTAGTTCTGTAGCTGTACGAGTAGGGGTAATAGGTGCTAGTGATGTGTGATTGATAACCCAAGATTTTAATTGTTCCTCTAGTGAGTGCAAATAAATTGGTCTCCAAAGGATTTGCTGCTTTATGACAAGAGACAAGGGCACAGGGCACACATAAAGGGCACCAATTTAGTGTGTACTTTCCTGACTGCTTTAACAGCCCCATTCATTTTATATAAAAGATCTAAATCTTAATAGATCACTGACTTGATCAGATAAAAATCTCTAGTAATTCTGAACTGCAGTACCTGAGATAATGGAGATCGACCCCTAAGGTACACGGAACACAATACTGTCCAATTTCTAATTACATTATAAAGTATTGTCACATATAAAAGCCTTATCATACATAAGATATACAGCTGGCATTGCATATGTGACAACTGCAGGCCAAATGTTCTTTCAGCCCCCAACTATCTCTTTGCCTCCCCAATTATCTTTCCGAAAAATATATATAGATATAGAAGTCGGACTCCATGATCTGGTAATGATGATCATCAATATCTAAGTCCTGGAAATCCCTTTTTAGTATTGTACCTTCCAATGGGAAATTACGAGCCTTTATATTAACGTTAAAGGGGTTCTCCGGTAATAAAGAAAATGAAAATACCTATGTATTGCTTTATTATAAATATATTCCCAAATACCTTTCATTAGTTATAATGGCTTGTTTTGTCTGGGGAGCAATCATTAGGAGAAATAAAATGGCCGCCGTCCTATTAGTACACACAAAACCTGTCCTAATCACACAGGAGGACACAGGAGTTACTTCACAAAACTGAGCTAAAGAGCTGCATCATCCTCCTATCCTACTTGTCGGGGATTATGATCCTGAATATAGATGATAAGATCCTCCGTTGAATCTCTGTAGGAATGGAGTCCATGAGGAGACGCGAATTACAGAGAGAAAGGACAGGACATACTGTGGTAATGTGGGGCTGTAGTAATGGAGACTGCATACAAGTGCTGCTGCGCATTAACCCACTCCCCACCCTCCTCTCTGTACTTCATGTCTCCTCATGAACTCCATTCCTACATAGATTCAGTTGAAGATCTTATCAGCTGTATTCAGGATAATAATCCCTGAGAAGCAGAGCAGAGAGGAGGATGAGGCAGCTCTTTTACATGAGTTGTGTGAAGTCAGGACAGGTTATGTGTGTACTAATATGATGACAGCCATTTTATTTCTCATAATGATTGCTCCCTAGACAAAATGAGCCAATATAACTAATAAAGGTATTTGAGAATGTATTTACAATAAAGTAATATTTAATCATTTTAATTATCTTAGTTCCCGGAGAACCCCTTTAAATTGTTGAAGCAACAGAATTGTAAAATTCTTATTTGGGGGTCACCTAACCCTACACAACACATCTTACAATAAGAGGAGAGATACAACAGTAAAGATAAGAAAGGGATTCTTACCTCATTGGTAAACAAGGCTGTGGAGATAAAATATGAGAAGAAGCAATTAACCTTATTATATTAAAATGCAGCTATAATAATATAATAATATTAGCAAACAGGTTATATGGGAGAAAATCCATTGGAGGTGGTGGTTTATTGCGATCAGATTTGGTTTTCATTCCAAAAATCCAGACCTGACGGCCTTTCCAATACTGATGCAAAATTAGGATGCCAGTGCACCATCCCCCAGATTTACCACCCAGCACCTTTATCTCATGGTTGATTGACAGTGCCAGACTTCCGGCATCCTAATTTGCATTAAATATAAATAAGGATTTCTCTGGATTTCAGTCCCGGATTTTCCGTAGAAGGTATATTTCTGACTCAGGGATGTCCCCTACAAGACTATGGGGGAGATTTATCAAATTGGTGTAAAGAAGAACTGGAATAGTTGCTTATAGCAACCAATCAGATTCCACCTTTAATTTTGGAGCTGTGAAAAATAAAAGGTGGAATCTGATTGGTTGTTATGGGCAACTATTCCAGTTCTACTTTACACCAGTCTGATAAATCTCCCCCATAGTCTTGTAGGGGGGAATCAGAAATATACCTTCTACTGAAGTGATTTGGGAGCTGCAGTCCTCGAGTACTGGACGTATACGCATCATCTCACATATCATCCACAAATAATCGCGCACTGCTCCAATTACATATGTTTTCAGTTATTTCATTGTATTGCATTATATAAAAATGGACCAGCATCATGGTTAATAATCCTGAAAAAGTCATACTGTGTATGTTTTCTTGATGTAGATGGATGTTTGGCTGTCATGGACTCTCCAAGAAGAGGTCTTGGAAATTCATACATTGCAGTGATTGCCAGCAGCCTTTACCAGAAGACTTAGCTTTTGATGTCTGCACTACCTGTTCATTATATACGATTTAGGCCTCATGCACACGGCCGTTGTTTGGGTCCGCATCCGAGCCGCCGTTTTGGCGGCTCTGATGCGGACCCATTCACTTCAATGGGGCCGCAAAAGATGCGGACAGCACTCCGTGTGCTGTCCACATCCGTTGCTCCGTTCCGTGGCCCCGCTAAAAAAATATAACATGCCCTATTCTTGTCCGCGCTTTGCGGACAAGAATAGGCATTTATATTGAAGGCTGTCCGTGCCGTTCCGCAAATTTCGGAACGCGCATGGATGCCATCCGTGTTTTGTGGATCCGCGATTTGAGGTCGCGTGCATGAGGCCTTACTCTGCAAAATGAAACCAGGGAATTTTTGTCTTGGTTTTAAGATTATCTGTTTCTGCAGCCTTTGAGTCCTGTACAGGCCAGCTATGGAACGCTAAGCTGGGTTCTGGTTTGGATGGGAGGCCCATACTTCTATATAAGTAGGTGCTGTGCTTGAATAGGTCATCAATTTTTTAGAAGTAAAATCCTCTTGCAGTTCTAAAGGGCCAGAAAGTCATCTGCTCATTATTCTGTGGAACTATATACCTCTTCTCATCAGAAAAAAAAAATGTTCCGATTCAGATGATCCTTAAGCATGCTCTTTCATGTGCAAAAGACAGACTGCATAAATTATTGTTGGGTAAAGATACTGTAGCGACGGAACAGAAGTTGCAGAATAAATAAAAAACAAGGAGAGGCTGTTTCTTGGTCACCAAGTATTAGATGAATGACTAGATTAGATGAAAATTCTCTAAGGGGGCATTCACAGGACCGTATGTATTTTGCAGTCAGTAAAACATGGATTCACAAAATATGTGTGACTCCAATGGGACTGTGGTCCACATGGTGCAGTCAAGTACAGGACATGTTCTACCTTTTTGTGGAAGAGAAATATGGATGCAGAAACCACACGGATGATCAGTGAGTTTTCTGCTTCCATATGTTTGTCCTAATCTTGGCCACAAAATATGCAATAAAAAAAACAAAAACAGATGCAACACGGACATCACATGGACGTCATCCATATTTTGTGGGTCCATGTTTTGCGGACAGTAAAATACATACGGTCGTGTAAATGCCTCCTAAAGTTGAATTAGCCGAGGCAAAACAATCCATATAAGTTGTGTTCTTAGAAAAGCCACCATGCCTGAAGGAACCTGTGGATAGGAAAGTGGATAGAATATTGAAAGAATCTTATACCCACAGGCGTAACTACTAGGGTAGCAGGCATGTCAGCTGCTATGGGGCCCATCTCCATTGAGTATATACAGTTAGTGACGTATATGGACAATGGAAGAGTGCATTACTTTTTACACTACATCAATGCTGGGACATCATTGGTTTATTTCTGCACATCACCATGTGTATTATCATACTTTTATGATATCACGGTGAGTCTTATTATTGTCCTATGTGCACATTATGCCTGTGCCGGAATTTCTCTGCGCACATTATTCCATTATTGTGCACATTATGCCTGTGCCGAAATTTCTCTGCGCACATTATTCCATTATTGTGCACATTATGCCTGTGCCGGAATTTCTCTGCGCACATTATTCCATTATTGTGCACATTATTCCATTATTGTGCACATTATGCCTGTGCCGGAATTTCTCTGCGCACATTATTCCATTATTGTGATGTTACTGAGTGCATTATCACTATGCATTGGGGAAAACAACATAACTATAAGGTTCTCATGTTCTGAACTTTTTACTGAAATTGATCATGGCCGAGTGTGGCCCAATTCCAAGCAAGGGCACTCTGAATCTGACTGAGCCAATTGCATCAAGATGTTTAAGAGGGGTGCTTAGCGAAAAGATCCTACTGAACTACAGAATTATTTTATGAACGGTGCCTGGTTTGCTGCCTAAAATTCCATAAACTTAAGGGGGTAACTAACTGATATAAGCCAGTTTTCTGGAGTATATCTGTCGCAGATTGAGGCACAAAGATTTTTTTTTAGTCTTTTTTTTAATGTTTATATTTTATGTTTTAGGTGTAGATGTAGACTGAAGATGGATGCGTCAAAGTTATTTAGAGGCTGGCGACTCTACATAACTTCGGCGGATCCACTGCCAGCGCAGGGGTTATTAAGATTGGCGTCTAAAACGCTGGTCTTAATGAAAGACCCCCTAAGTACTGTACATTACCCTGGTGGTTGTCCTGTTTTTGTTTCCAGATCCACAAATGATGGAACAGGAAGAATGGAACTCTTGATGACAGATGGGCTGTCTTGGCATACAGGTGAAACTCAAAAATTTTGAATACCGTGCAAAAGTCCATTTATTTCAGTAATGCAAATTAAAAGGAATTGCATTAATGCAGCTTAAAATTAGAATTTTGTGAAAAGGTTCAATATTCTAGGCTCAAAGTGTCACACTCTAGTCAGCTAATTAATCCATATACCCTGAGCAAAGGGTACCTGAGATTGTGACTTTGGGGTTTCATAAACTGTAAGCCATAATCATCCAAATTATAACAAATAAAGGTCTATCTCGTATGTTAGTTTCACCTTTTAGGTTGCATTACTGAAATAAATGAACTTTAAACGATATTCAAATTTTTCGAGTTTCACCTGTATATATCCAAAAGACAGATACCTTCAGAAAATCTAAGTCCTGTTTCTTCAACATTAAGGGCCTCGATAAGAGCCAGAGAACAAGTAATGCCACTAGCTCAGTGGATCAGGAGTACTTTTGAGAAGTGTCATGCAGGGGCGTTGCTAGGGTCTCAAAAGATCCGGGGCACAAGCCCCAATAAATATGCCCCCCCCCCCCCCCCCCCCCGCACTATGCTGTACTTGCTATACAGCGGCACTTACCTGTTACATCCAGGGCCTCCAGGTGACGTCTCCTCTCTGTCATCATCTTCTCGGTCTGGACAACTTCTCTCAGCCGCCTCGTCTCTGCAGAGTGTGACACACAGACATCTTAGCTTCCTCACTTTCTATCATTATCCCCCAACTGGAGTCCCCACAGTGTTATCCTGCTGCTTTCTATGCCAAAACCTCAACCCCCCCCCCCCATACCCCCAAATACTATCCTAAAGAAACATTACTGCCCCCCTGTCAAGGAACCATGAACCAGACGTACAACAAGAGATAAGTGGAAAATAAGAAGGTTTTATTGAAGAGCAAGCCGTAAGCAAAGTCCAAGCGGATGGCTAAACCGAAGCGGGGTCTTGCGGAGACAGAGGTCAGGAACCAGAAGGGTAGTCAGACGAAGCCAGGATCAGGAACCAACGGGGTAGTCAGACGAAGCCGGAATCAGGAACCAACGGGGTAGTCAGACGAGGCCAGGATCAGGAACCAGAAGCAGCAGCAGTCTTGGAAGCATGTGAACACAGGAGGACCAAGCAAGGAACTGAAGCCACAGACCTCCTATATATATGAGCTAGGCATCCAGCTCCTCCCAGTGGGAAGGAGGAGCCGCAGGGTGGGAGGCCACAAGAAAACCCAGAAACCAAGATGGCCGCCAGCACATGTCAAACGAAGGGAACAGCAAGGAGGTAAGACCATGACAGTACCTCCCCCTCAAGGGCCCCTCCTCCGCGGAGTAAGGAACGGTTTCTGAGGGAAGCGTGCGTGGAAGGCTCGGAGCAAGACAGGAGCATGGACATCTGCGGAGGGAACCCAGGAACGCTCCTCTGGACCATAACCACGCCAATGGACCAAAAACTGCACCCGGCCGCGGACCAGGCGTGAGTCCAGGATATTGCTCACCTCATACTCCTCACGATTGCCCACTTGGACCGGACGAGGCCGAGGAATCGAGGAAGTGAAACGATTACACACCAGTGGCTTCAACAGGGAGACATGAAACACGTTGGAGATCCGCATGCCAGGAGGAAGCGCAAGGGCATAGGCTACCGGGTTTACCCTGCGAAGCACTCGGAAGGGACCAACAAAGCGAGGCGCCAGCTTGGGAGTGGGCACTCGAAGGTTGAGGTTGCGGGTGGACAACCATACGCGGTCTCCGACCTGGTAGGAAGGAGCGGGCGCTCGTCTGCGATCAGCCTGGAGTTTCTGGCGCTGCGCAGAGACCTCAAGGGACCTCTGGATCTGTACCCAAGAAGCACGTAGGACGGAAAGGTGATCCTCCACAGCCGGAATATCCTGGGGAGAGAATACCTCCGGTAACACGGCAGGTTGGAACCCATAATTGGCCATGAAGGGAGACGTCCCAGAGGAAGAGTTCACCGCCGTGTTCCTGGCAAACTCAGCCCAAGGCAGGAGGTCAACCCAATTGTCTTGGTGATCGGAGACATAGCAACGAAGGAATTGCTCCAAGGCCTGATTGGATCGTTCTGCGGCCCCATTGGACTGAGGGTGGTAGGCCGAGGAGAAAGAGAGATGAATCCCCAACTGGGAGCAAAAGGCGCGCCAGAACCTGGACACAAACTGACTCCCCCGATCCGACACAATCTCCTTGGGCAAACCGTGCAACCGGAAGACCTCCCTGGCAAAAATCGAGGCCAACTCTTGTGCAGAGGGTAACTTCTTGAGAGGAACACAGTGGCACATTTTGGAAAACCGATCCACTATCATGAGAATGACCGTATGGCCTCGGGATGCAGGGAGGTCCACAATGAAATCCATCCCCAGGTGTGACCATGGACGCTCCCCGGTGGCTATGGGTTGCAAAAGGCCCAACGGAAGGTGCCGAGGGGACTTACTCTGGGCACAAACGGAGCATGCCGCTACATATGTGGCGATGTCGGAACGTAGGGAAGGCCACCAGAACAGACGTGAAACAGCCCAGGACAGCTGATTCTTTCCAGGATGCCCCGCAGCCTTGGAGTTATGGTAGGTTCGCAACAACCGAGTGCGCAACTCCTCAGGCACAAAACACCTGCCGTTGGGTCTCCCAGAGGGAGCACCAGATTGAGCCGCCAAAATCTGCTCACCCAGGGGAGAGGTCAGGCTGGTGCGAATGGCGGCCAGGATCTGATTCGGAGGTATGACCGAAGTCGGAATCGACTCCTCCCCGGACAGCTCGGAGTACTGCCGTGATAAGGCATCCGCTCTGATGTTCTTGGAACCGGGTAGGTAGGAGACCACGTAATTAAAACGTGACAAGAACAGAGCCCATCTGGCCTGACGTGGTGTCAATCTCTTGGCCTCAGAGAGGTAGGTCAGATTCTTGTGGTCCGTCAGGATGAGAACCGGAACCACCGAGCCCTCGAGCAAGTGCCTCCATTCTTTAAGGGCCTGCACGATGGCCAATAACTCCCTGTCACCAATCTGATAGTTGCACTCCGCGGAAGACAGTTTCCGGGAGTAAAACCCACAAGGAAGCAGAGGACCCTCCGGTGTTCTACGCTGAGACAGGAGGGCGCCTACTCCCGTCTCAGACGCGTCCACCTCAAGGACAAACGGCAACCCAGGGTTGGGATGCGACAGAATCGGAGCCGACACAAAGGCGGACTTTAGAGCCTCAAAAGCTCGGATGGCCTCGGGCGGCCAGACCTGGGGATTGCTGCCCTTCCTGGTCAGATCCGTGAGAGGCTTGGCTAGCATGGAAAAGTCCCTGATGAACTTCCGATAATAATTGGCGAAGCCCAAAAAGCGCTGCAGGGCACGAAGACCACTGGGCTGGGGCCACTGTAAGACAGCCGAAACCTTCTCAGGATCCATGGAGAACCCCTCAGCGGAAATGATGTAACCTAAGAAGGTTACCTGGGATCGGTGAAATTCGCATTTCTCAAGCTTACCGAACAGCTTGTTCTCTCGTAACCGTTGCAACACTCGTCTGACATCCAGAACGTGGGCCTCCATGGATTCAGAATATACCAAGATGTCATCCAAATAGACCACCACACACTGCTGCAACAGGTCACGGAAAACATCGTTGATGAATTCCTGGAAGACTGCGGGCGCATTGCACAACCCAAAGGGCATAACCAAGGATTCATAATGACCGGTCCTGGTGTTAAACGCGGTCTTCCACTCATCGCCCGCCTTGATCCTTACCAGGTTATATGCCGCCCTCAGGTCGAGTTTGGTAAAGACCGTGGCCCCTTTGAGGCGATCGAACAGCTCGGAAATCAAGGGTATCGGGTAAGCGTTCTTTATCGTGATGCGATTGAGACCCCTGTAATCGATGCAAGGCCTCAATTCACCGCCCTTCTTTTTCACAAAGAAAAATCCAGCCCCTGCCGGGGACGAGGATTTGCGAATGTGTCCGCGTGAAAGCGCCTCCCTCACGTACTCCTCCATGGCCTCATTCTCCGCTACCGACAGTGGATAGACTTTACCACGAGGAGGAACGGCACCAGATTGTAACTCTATGGCACAATCGTATGGGCGGTGCGGAGGTAGGGCAACCGCACGCACCTTATCGAATACATCCCGGTACTCCTCGTATTCAGGAGGCAACAGAGAGTCCGAGGAAGTACTCAGCAACTTGACAGGCCCATGGATGCAACTAGCCCCACACTGCGGTGACCACGAGAGGATCTCGGCCGATCTCCAATCGAAAGTCGGATTATGCTTCTGGAGCCAGGGGTACCCCAAGACCACCGAGTAGTGTGGAGACGAAATAACCTGGAGACAGACCGACTCTCTGTGAACGGCACCAATGGCCATCCCCACTGGAAGGGTCTCATGAGTCACGTGTGGCGGCAGAAGGGGTCTGCCGTCTATCGCCTCAAGAGCCAGTGGGGAACCTCGAGGCTGCAGAGGAATGGAATTGGCGGCAGCGAACACACTATCAATGAACAAACCACCAGCACCAGAGTCCACCAACGCCTGGGTCGTCACCGAGCCCCCGACCCAGGAGAGGACAACAGTAATCAGTGGTTTGTCAACACGGGAAACCGGGGACGAGGAGACTCCACCCAAGATCTGCCCCCGACAGGATCTCAGGTGCGAGCGTTTCCCGGACGGTTCGGGCATGCCAACCGAAAATGCCCACCGAGACCACAGTACATGCATCGGCCCTCGCGTCTCCGGAGTACCCTCTCCCCCTCGGACAGGCGAGCAAACCCCAGCTGCATGGGTTCACCCCCAGACAAGTCATCCCCAGGAGGCGTGGGAGGAGAGGGAGGCACGGGTGGGACAGCAAACGTAGGCGCCAATCTGTTAGAAGGCCTCCGCAGGCTCTCCTTAAAGGAAGGTCTCTCCCTGAGTCTGGTGTCAATCAAAATCAGGAAAGAAATAAGAGACTCGAGCTCCACTGGTAGGTCCTTAGCTGCAACCTCATCCTTCAAGGCATCCGAGAGACCATGAGAGAAAGCAGCGACCAGAGCCTCATTATTCCAGCCCACCTCTGCTGCCAGGGTACGAAACTCAATGGCGTATTCAGCTACGGATCGTGAACCCTGTCTGATGGACATAAGGAGCTTCGCAGCAGAGGCAGCACGAGCCGGCACATCGAATACCTTCCGAAGAGAAGCAACAAAACCGGAAAACTCGGCAACCACCGGATTGTTGTTCTCCCATAAAGGGCTGGCCCAGGCCAAGGCCTTGTCCGAGAGCAGCGAGATCAAGAAGCCCACCTTTGATCTCTCAGTAGGAAAGGCATGTGGCAGCAACTCGAAGTAAATGCCCACCTGGTTAAGGAAACCTCGGCACTGAGTTGGCTCTCCCCCAAAGCGCTGTGGAAGGGGGGCAGAACCGGTCATACCCTGAAACACCACAGGCGCAGCAACAGGTGTCAGGGTAGACTCTGGCGCAACAACCGGAGCGGCAGTAGGAGCGGGCCCAGGAGCGACAACCGACCCATCGGCAACGGAAGCTAAATGAGCCGTGCGTTCAAGCAGGGTTTGCAACGCCACAGCGAACCGACCCAACAGGTGATCCTGCTGATCAAGTCTGGCAACCAGCGTAGGTAGCGAGGGTGGCCCTGTACCGTCAGAATTCATGGCTTGGTCCTAATGTCAAGGAACCATGAACCAGACGTACAACAAGAGATAAGTGGAAAATAAGAAGGTTTTATTGAAGAGCAAGCCGTAAGCAAAGTCCAAGCGGATGGCTAAACCGAAGCGGGGTCTTGCGGAGACAGAGGTCAGGAACCAGAAGGGTAGTCAGACGAAGCCAGGATCAGGAACCAACGGGGTAGTCAGACGAAGCCGGAATCAGGAACCAACGGGGTAGTCAGACGAGGCCAGGATCAGGAACCAGAAGCAGCAGCAGTCTTGGAAGCATGTGAACACAGGAGGACCAAGCAAGGAACTGAAGCCACAGACCTCCTATATATATGAGCTAGGCATCCAGCTCCTCCCAGTGGGAAGGAGGAGCCGCAGGGTGGGAGGCTACAAGAAAACCCAGAAACCAAGATGGCCGCCAGCACATGTCAAACGAAGGGAACAGCAAGGAGGTAAGACCATGACACCCCCATAGTAATAGTGCTCCTCATAGTCCCACCAATAGTAATTCCCTTCTAGAATGCCCTTATTAGTAACACTGCCCCAACCGTGATAATGCTCCTCAACAATGCCCTCCCATATTAATAATACCCTCACAGAGTCCCTAGTAGAAATAAGGCCCCCTATTGTTCCCCCAGTGGCAATAAAGCTCCCTACAGACCCCACAGTAGTAATAAGGCCCCCATAGTGCGCTTAGTAGAAATAAGGCAGATCTACAAGACCCTCCTATAGAGCCCCCAGTAGTAATAAGAACGCCTATAATGTCCCCTGGATTTGCAGTGCCCCCTGCAGTTATAATCCTCCCTCCACCATACAGTCCCATGTAAATAACATCACCTCCTCCCTAGCCGCCTCCAACGCACAATCCCATGTAAACATCACCCCCTAAGGCTACTTTCACACTTGCGTTCATGTACTTGTACAGGACGGATCCGCACCGATATAATACAAACGAATGCATCCGTTCAGGACCAATTTGTTTGTATTCGATTTTAATTTCTAAGTCCCAATACGGATCCGTCCTGACTTACATTGAAAGTCAATGGGGGGCGGATCCGTTTACAATTGCACCATTTTGTGTCAATGCAAAGGGATCCGTCCCCATTGACTTACATTGTCAGGACGGATGCGTTTGGCTCCGCAAGGCCATGCGGACACAAAAAACGCTGCTTGCAGCATTTTGAGGTCCGCCTCCAAAATGGAACGGGGGACCGCACGGAGCCGAACGAATGCATTCTGAATGGATCCGCATCCATTCAGAATGCATTGGGGTTAAACTGATGCATTTGGGGCTGCTTGTGAGAGACCTGAAACGGATCTCACAAGCGGATCACCAAACGCAAGTGTGAACGGACCCTAAACATTAAGTCCCATGTACATAAACATCATTCCCCCCCACCATCCACTTTCAACATACAGTCCCATGTAAATAACATCCCTCCCTCCCCCAGCCACCTCAAGCACACAGTTCCATGTCAATAACATCCCTCCCTTCAGCCCTAAAATACATCCCAGTTAAATAACTACAACTCCCAGCATTTCTCTGCCTCTCCCTTCACTTACCTCGCCTGTACAGACATCACTATTAGGCTCCTTCTCCTCTTGACTCCGGTCCAATCCTGAACTGGGAAGAGGCGAAAGACCTTTGGTGACATCACAGGCCATGTGATCAGCAAAACAGGCTGTGATAGGATGACCTGGATGGTGACATCATCCAGGTCATCCTATCACAGCCTGTTTTGCTGATCACATGACCTGTGATGTCACCAAAGGTCCTTCGCCTGTTCCCAGTATAAGATTCAATTGTATTTGCCGTTCTGTGTACGGCAATACAGTTGCATCTAGCAGGCAGGCAGGACATTCGGGGCATGGGACAAAACATCCGGGGCCCAGGCCCCGAATGTTTTAACCTAGCGACGCCCCTGGTGTCATGTACCTCTTCTGTCTCCTCTTCATACAAGCGCGCACTCTACCTGCTCCACTGCCACCTCCTTGACCGAACTGGAGCATATTCCACTGGAACAAACTTACTACTCTGCCACATGGTCAACATCTTTACCTTTAATGAAGAACTGCAGGCTGGACATTCTCACTGCAAAGTGCTCTAATTCTGGCAAAAGAGTAGTTGAAATGACACCTTCTATTCCACCCACGTGAACACTGCTTTACAAATCCCATTTGTGCTTGTGCTACTGTAGTATATCCAGGAAAACTAAAATATACTTATCAATATTTTCATTTCCTATAGTGCATAGGCAGCACAACTTTCCCTCCCTTTAAAAAATGTAATATTGCTCTATAAAAATAGACTGGCTGCGTCCTTCTGTTTAGCTTTATAGGGTCCATGTGATTTATTAAGTGATTAATTGATCATTATTACCTATTAACTCACCTCTGGTTGAACCTGGGGGCTTTAAAGGGTTATCCAACCCCTATAATGACCCCCTCCCCCCATTGCCCAGGACACTCATATAGATTATACTTACTCCCTGGGACCTGTGTCCCACCTGATCCCGCACAGCCACGGCTGCATCTCCTGGGCAGGTGACGCTAGGGAGGTTCGTCCCTGTCGTGTCCTGCTATTGGCTGCTTCCCTCGTCGCTGGATGTTTTGATGCGACGGGGAGAAGCAGCAGCGGCTGTGTGGGGACCAGAAGCGGCATTGGGGGAGTCATTATAGGGATATATGGATAACCCCTTCAACCCATTTGTGCTTGTGCGACCTACGGACTACAGGAAATGAAAATTTTTGTAGGTAACTTTACATTATATACACACACATTTTTTTTTTATGAATGCATTTAAAATGTAAAAAAAAGTATTTGCCAACAGCACAACATAAAAAGAAAAGGGGAAAAAAAGACAAGAAAGAAGAAAAGAAGAGAAGAGCAAGATATAGAGAAAAGAAAGGGGAGGCAAAGAGAAATATACATTTACATTTATTATATTAGTACCCACCATGAATGAGTAGAGGAGACCTAAAGGATATAGCTCATAAATTCTATCTACTGTGATAACCGACTCCTTTGTCATGCCATCCAATATTCGTTTAATGGTTACCTCTCTCCCCAGTTGGATTTTTTTCTGATTATAATATAACTTAGAGTTGAGCAGAGCCAAATCTTGTCAATGGATGTGCATAGTCCATAAGTGGTCACGGCATTACATTATGGATATACAGAAGAGTAATTGACATATTTTGACTATGGATTCTGGGGTTAAACTGGCTAAAATACTGTGTTCTTTACTGAGAGCTACACTTGGAAGGCAAATATTTGACAGTTCCTACATAAAAATGGATATAGTAATGCACCCTTGATAACAGCAGACCTTTTGTAGATGTGTCATTCTCACCATCAGCTGATGAATCATCTTGCCAAGATTTAGCTCCTTGAGCCACTGCAGGATGAAGGGAATTGTTATCTCAAATATCACACTAAAAGCATCAGGCAAAAGTAACAAAAAAAGGGATCTCCACAATCTCCTATTAAGCATGTTCACTACAGGATGCCTGCAACCGGGGCATAACTAGGCTAACTCATCTAATAGTACTTCTCAAAGGACTCACCATTACAAGGAGCTGCAGATCTGCAGATTGGGCGTCATGCAGAGATCTGCTGCCTTGTAGACCACAGCACAACATAAAGCTTTGATGAAGGGCCTGACACACTATAGAATATTTCTTCATTACCTACAGTGTAATGTCCTCTCTAGTAACCAGGTAAGGGTACTTTCACACAAGCGTTTTTCTTTTCCGGCACTGAGTTCCGTCCTAGGGGCTCAATACCGGAAAAGAACTGATCAGTTTGATCCCCATGCATTCTGAATGGAGAGCAGTCTGTTCAGGATGCATCAGGATGTCTTCAGTTCAGTCACTAAACAGCGTTTTGGACGGAGGAAATACCGCAGCAGGCTGTGGTATTATCTCCGTCCAAAATTCTGGATCAGTTGCCGGAATGCCAGATTGAAATGTATTAGTGCCGGATCCGGCATTAAAAATACCGCAATGCCGGATCAGTCCTTCCGGTCTGTGCATGCACAGACCAGTAAAAATGTGAAAAATATATATAACGGATCCGTTTCTCCGGATGACATCCGGAGAGATGGATCTGTTCTTGCAATGCATTTGTAAGACGGATCCGCATGCAGATTGCCGCAAGTGGGAAAGTAGCCTAAAGAAGCCTATTTATCATATGGTGGAAGAAGATATTTTCCTAGGTTATAGACTACGCTAATCATCTCTCCACAGAGGTAGTCACCTTATAGAAATTAGTTTCTTGATAATACTTTTGAATATCTTTAGTTTTAAAAGGCCATTAAACGAGAAGAAAAATGGAGTTGCTGTGTACAGATTTAAGGAGGTTGTCCAAGATCTTGATGTTGATGGCCTATCCTCAGGAAAGGTCATCAATATCAGATCTGTGGGGGTCTGACACAAGGCCTTCCAATTTTATACATCCAAGTTTGTATTATTTCATATAAGAGAACAGCTCAACCAAAAAAAACAATCAAGCCCTCAACTGAAGGTTTTAGTAGTCTTTCTACCTTCTTCATCCATAGTAGACAATTCTTAGTGCCTACATAGAGAGGTTTTATGACCTGCCACTTTATCAGCATTAAGGAATCTTTCCTCTGTGGTTTCTGACATTGTTCTAAAGAGTCCCAATGAAGCAAAAAAGTCCTAGAGATTTCTACAAATGACTCCAGACAAGTTAGGTTTTGGGAGTTTTGAGATCCGATTTAAAATTTTATGTTTACATTTGATTACCTTTTGGAGGAGAAGAGGCCAAATAAATATGCCTTACAGTACCTTATGGTCTGCCAATTTCTTAAAACAGATCTTTAGCTCTTTCCTACCTGCTCATAAGGTCATTTCCGCCCACCAGTCATTAGACGACTATGCTCACTTATACTTTAAGTAGATTGTCACTTTTAACTCTTTCCTAGTCTGTGTGTTTCATCATTATGAAATCGCATTGCACAAAAAAACATACAAATTGTAGTGAGGTTTCACCTATGCTAGATCTACATTGATTATATTAGGGAATTGGCTAAATAGCACATGCCTTATAAATACTTAGCATTAGAATAACCTCTGTGACACAGCGAGGGGTTGTGTCTGGCAAGGCAGGTATTTTCCTCCCAGCATGTGCGGCTGGGCTGGTTTCCAGCCAGATGAGGTCAAATACCAGACCGGAGTTTAAGTGCCGGTCCGGGTTTTGGCAGCACCTGGCTGTCCTTAAATAGGCAGCTGGGCTCAGCAGAGATGTCTCTGTTTTGGGGATCTCAGGCTTGGTGCCGTGCTAGAGGGCTGAAAGCCGCATGCTGGGGCAACAGGCCCCCTAAAGCCTGCTGTGGACTACTGGAGGCAGAACTGCCAGCAAGGTGACTTGTGTTATGTGAACTTTCCATTGTGTGTGAATTAACACCAAGACTGCAAAGTTATATGCTGTTTTGTGCAATTGCCTCAAGTGTCAATAAACACTGACGTTTTGAGTTAAGAACTTGTATTTTGCATCTGTACTGCGCCCGCTTACCCTATCTACCAGAGCGAAACCCCACACCCCTTAGAAATGATCTTTTGACATGACACAGAGACATGCCACATGGTCAACATGCTGGTAGAGTCTCAGAGAAAACCTCTGTGGATTTTTAACACCATAAATTGTAGAGGTGTGTCTAGGTGTTCTTTCACCAATGCAAAGTTTCGTTTTGACTGTTCCTGCAGGATCACTTGTCTCTTGACAATGAGAGAATCTGTTGATGGTCACTACAAAACCCAACACTCAAGGCACATGAAGTAGCCCAGACCAGGGTACTTGCAAACTGTTCTTGTTATATAATGTTATTCAATGCTATGGATTGTTATTCAATCTTGTTTGATATGTTAATGCCTTGTAATACATCAGCATATATTTGCATGGATGAGAAGGGGTTAATAATCCTGACCCCTGCAGAAGGTAGGTGTGGATCTAGGTCGGCCCCTAGCTCAGCCTAGTGCTGTGATGGCACCTCCGGCACTCCAGCTGTGGTAAAACTATGACTCCCAAGACGTACACTTGCTTGGCTGTTCTCAGAACTCCATAGAAATGAATAGAGTATGCTGGGAGTTGGAGTTTCACCACAGCTGGAGTGCCAGAGGTTAGCCATCACTGGCTAGTGTGTTGTGTGCTAGAAGAGTAAGGGAGAAGAACAGAAAAATAAAGAAAAAAAACAATCCTGTAAAAAAAAAAAAACTGTTCCTGTGCATCAGTTATGCACATTTGGCATCCGTTTGAGCCATTTCCGCCTCTTTAAACATCTGAAGCATCAATCACTGATATATTTCTGCAAAGTATTAATGGGCTCTTATAAAACCTCATTCACATGTACTGTACTTTACATTCCAGCTGTGACCGCAGCCAAATGTACCTAGAATTCAAGGGTGCTGCGGCACAACTATTGGGGGACAATGATTTCTAGAGTGTGCGAATGTTGCAATTATCTCAACCTTTTGAGCAGAGGTGTCACTTGGTGCCCACCGCCACACAATAATATTAGCATTTTTTACATCAGGACACAGGCTGATACCTAATCATCATATATTGTATTTTGAAAGCAAGTTGTAAAGGCACTCAGATATAATGCACAAAAGGCCTCTCTCTGCTTATACTTATCTCTAACCTCAAGTCTTAAAAGGGTGCTTCGGTTTCATAATTACATTTTTTTCTCTGCCCGGATTAACCCAAACACTGAATTTTTTGGCCCCATATACCTGTTTTTCATGTCAGCAATTTCCTTCGCCTGTCCTCTGCATCATTTGAAGGACTTGCTAACTAAACCCAGCATGCTTAGCTCCTGATCATTTCCTGCTCGTCAGAGGAAGTGTGAGCCGCATTTACATGCAACAATCATCTCCTCTGTATGGATACAAGCGATCACAGTAGCAAACACTCATCCCCATGGAAGATAAATGTTTCCCTGTTTGCACAGCACCAGCTGCTGCCCAGAATGATGTTGGTGCCCCCATTAACAATGGTTTCACTCAATGAACGAGCGACAGCCTATGCTTCCTGCTTCTCTTCATATAGTACATGATAAAACTGTTTGCCTGCAGCCACCACTAGTGGGAGCTCAGTTCATAACAATGTACACAGCAGCTACCATTGAACTGAATGGAAGCTGTAAAAATCTCTATCCACTGAGCCCCTCTAGTGGTGGCTGCTGTAGAATGCAGCGGTTTTATGGGAAGTAGAAGATCAGCCCCAGGCCCCCTCCCGCATAGACCCCATAAAAGTGAGTATGCTACTGCTTGTTGTTGCTGCTCCCTCTTGCCAGCTCTCTTGGGTCTGTAGTACTGCATATTTACTCTCGAGCCTGGTCCAATCTCTTCTCAATTTTACTATACTCTGCTGCTTAAACTGCCCCTGTTCTCTACACTTTGCTCTCCGACAGGTCTCCCTTTATTGGTATCCCAATGTCTTCTCTTTAGCTCCCGCTTTAGCTCCTGCTCTTGGAGGAAAGGTCCTCCTCCACTACTGTCTGCATGTGCTACAGAACCTGGTAGAGCGAGTGGGGTCACTTGGAATTGCTTCTGTATCTCCTTTCATTACCAGTCACTTAGCTCTATAGCAGCTTGATGGTTTGCTACATCCCACCTCCATTTCCATGAGTCAGTGCTAATGGGAGTCTGCACTACAAAGTGCAGTCGGCGGAGTAAAGACAGCCGGGGGCCCTCAGAGCCGGAACCAAATGATGGGGAGCAGGTAGGTATGCTTCTCTTCACAAGTCTGGTGGGATTGGGGTGGAATTTAAAAATCAAGTCATCCCTGGACAACACCTTTAAAGATGTTGTCCCTTGACAATGTATGCCCTATTCACAGGATAGGGCATAAGTGTCTGATTGGCAGGGGACCAACCGTGTGGGCCGCCAACAATCACTAGAGCAGGGCCTGTGTTCCCCTGTTTAAATGGACCGAAAGACACGCATGCATGTCCTCCGCACAATGCAGTCAAATATACAGTACTATGGCCTTATGGTATTGAGTGTTATTATGGTGTATGAGTGAAACTGAAATATATGACTTGTTTTTTACTGATAGGAAGCCGTAAAATATAAAATGTAAAATATCTGCTGTATATCTCAGAGTATTCTATGTGGAATCTAAGGGGAAGTGAAGCAGCTATTTCTTACATTGCTAATTAGCACTGGACTGTGTTACCTATAAAGACTAATGAGTTACAATGCAGTTTCAGCAGGAGTTTCTCTTACCTTTCAGACAAAATAGAACGAAAAGCAGTGATGTCCCTCTATGGAAATGCATTTCTTCTCACTCGGGAACGTCTGTGGTAAAAATCACTGCATGGGAGTGAGATTAACCTAATCTGTCCCTCATTAAGCACCTTATGCCTTCCTTCTTAGCATGCTCTGGAGGGTGATTAAATCATTGGACACATTATTGTCATTTCGTGACTGAACCACTGAAAAGCTTCAGGGTGTACTTACATAAGCACATTTTGTAAAGGGTTGTTTAATGTTTTTTCCTCTGTGATTTTTGTGACAATACTGTACTGGTTTTAAAAAACTCCAGTTTTGCCACAATTACAAAAAGGCAACAAAAACCACAAAAAAATGGAACCTTATAGCTTAAAGTATTCCAGAATATTAATATTGAGGGCCTATCCTCACATGAATGCTGAACCTTAGAAACTAATGGTAGGTGCACACCTCCGTTTAACTGATCCAGCAGGGTGAGCAGAGAACAGCCTTCGGGAACTCACCAGTTCTGGGCTAGCTGCATACTGACGTTCACCGCCAGACCCTATTGACTAGAATGAGATCCGACGGGAATCTGTTTTCCGGCATGAATGCCAGGTTTCAGCTGGACAAAAAAATTTGCATGTATACTGCTGTTCACTACTGGACCGCATTGACTAGCCATCAGGGATCCGGCCAGTTTCAGGCATGAGCTCTAGCAGAGGTGGCTCTAGACTTTGTGAGGCCTTAGGCGAAACTAGAACATGAGGCTCCCACAAAGATCGTTGGGATGCTCGTGATCTCCTGTATGGCTCCCCCGGCTCAGTCCTCTAGAAATAAGCTGTGTCAACCACCGCACGGAGCGGTGGTGTGGTCCACACTTACCCTCCATGTACCTCTATGGAAGACTCGGAGATACACAAGTGCTGTATCTGCGACTCTCCCATAGATACATGGAGGGGGAGTGTTGACCACTGCTCCGGGCACAAGGAGATCCGGAGTACCATACAGGAGATCGTGGGGGATCCCATCTGCCGGACCCCCCCGATCAGACAGTTATCTACTATCCTTTGGATAGGGGATTTATTTTCCTATCCTGGAGTACCCCTTTAATATGCAGTATTAAAGGGGTACAATAAAGGGTTAATATGCACAGTTATATTCACAGTGCATATTAACACTTTGCATTAACCCTGGCTATACTGAGATGTCACAATGCATATTAACCCTGTACTGTGATGTCACAATGCTTTAACCCTGGTCCCTGGCTGTACTGTATGTGACATCACTGTGCATAGTAACCCTGTACTGTGACTAACAGTACAGGGTTAACATGCACAATGAGTGACATCACAGTACAGGGTATACTCAGTGATGTCACAGTCAGGGTTAAGCAGCTGCAGCACATAGTACAGGGTGATCTTGTACCTTGGGTTTATATTCACTGGCCGGGCACCACTGTCTGTAGGCGGCAGCCAGACACGGACTGAGGTGAGGGCCCTGGCTCCTTCTTCTTCTCCCCTGTGTGGCTCGGGTCGGAGCTGGCAACGTTCAGAAGACGTGCCTGTGCAGCGGCGTGCTTCGAGCTCCAGCAGCCACTGATCTCTTAAAGAGGCAGAGAGGGGCTCATAGCGGCCGCGGGCCCCGCTACGGCTCTTCTATTCCATTAGTTCGCTTAGGCCACCCGCCGGGCAGCCGCGGAAGCCTATAATTGTACTCAGGGGCATTGCTAGGGTCTCAGAAGGTCCGGGGCCCAAGCACCAATGAATATGACCCAGTTCTCTAAATTTACCCTCCCCCCGCACACTGCATTTTGCTGTACTTGCTATACAGCAGCACATACCTGTCACATCCAAGGCCTCCGGGTGACGTCTCCTCTGATATAGATCTTCTCTGTCATCATCTTCTCCATTCGGTCTGTACAACTTCTCTCAGCCGCCTCGTCTCTGCAGAGTGTGACACACAGACATCTTAGCTTCCTTACATTTCTATCATCATCCCCCAACCTGGAGTCCCAACAGTGTTATCCTGCTGCTCGCTGTGCCCCCAAATACCCCCAGATACTATCCTGAAGAAATAATAGTGCCCCCATAGTAATAGTACTCCTCATAGTCCCACCAATGGTAATTCACTTCTAGAATGCCCTCATTAGTAATACTGTCCCCACACTGCCCCCATTATGTAATTTGCCCCCACACGGCCCCATTAAGTAATTTGCCCCCACACTGCTTCACACTATGTCATTTCCCCCCCACACTGCCCCCATTAAGTAATTTGCCCCCCACACTGCCCCCATTAAGTAATTTGCCCCCACACTGCCTCACATTATGTAATTTGCCCCCACATTGCCCCACATTATGTAATTTGCCTCCACTGCCCCATTAAGTAATTTGCCCGCCACACTGCCCCCATTAAGTAATTTGCCCCCCACACTGCCCCCATTAAGTAATTTGCCCCCCACACTGCCCCACATTATGTAATTTGCCCCCCCACAATGTCCCCATTAAGTAATTTGTCCGCCACACTGCCTCACATTATGTAATTTGCCCACACACTGCCTCACATTATGTAATTTGCCCCCCACACTGCCCCACATTAAGTAATTTGCCCCTACCTTGTATTTGTTCCGCTGATTTGCTAGGCTGCTGCGCAGGCATGAGTTTAGTCACTTCAGAGCGCAACTCCGTCCTGCGGCGCGTAATCCCGCGAGACCTGTGACCTCCCGCGGCGGGTCTCACGGGATCATGCACCGCAGGACGGGATTGCGCTCCAAAGTGACTGAATTCATGACTGCGTAGCAGCCTAGCAGCTCAGCAGAACAAGTACAAGGGCGGTGGGGAATAGCATTCAGGGTACTTGTGGCTGTGTCGGGTGGGAGCCAGGTCGAGACCCCCACCAGCGTGAGGCCTTAGGAGGCGGCCTAAGTGGCCTAATGGAAGAGCCGCCTCTGAGCTCCAAGTTTTTGTCCAGCTGAGATCTGCCGCACACATCGGAAACCACTAGACAGAAAACAGTGCATGTACTGTACAGGTTCTTGTCTGCCGAAACCTGGTGCTTATGCCGGAAACCAGTGTAATCCCGCCAGATCCCATTATAGTCAATGGGCTCCAGAGGTGCACGGCCCTATCCGGCTGATGCAGATGCAGTAATCTCTGGCAGGCTGTTCCCCTGTTGGAAAAGCCTGCCGGATACTTTTACTGCATATGTGAAAGTACCTTAGACTACTGTACGATCATAACAAGATAAAAAAGACAAGTACTAATGTGACAGCATGTTAAAGAAATTCTACATAGAGGAGAAGGCAAACACTTAGAAGACATTTTGACATCATCAAAATAGAATTCTGTCAAGGAATATATACAAGGACTATTGTGACATCATCAAAATGGAATTTTGCCAAAGACAAACACTATTGAGACATTATTGCAATGGAATACTTCCAAGGAATATAGACAAACACTACTGTGACATCATAAGAGTGGAATTTTGCCTAAACAGAAAAGAAAAGATTATCATGACATCATAATACTGTAATACTGTATGTATGTTGAAAAATATGTACACTGTTGTGACATTATCAAAATGGAATACTGCCAACACTTTGGGCAAAATCATTTAGAATTCAGCTAGAAGGACGCTATTATCACACCATCACAATGTGCAAAAAGCTCCTAAGGAGTTGGTGCAGAGAATGGGAGTGGTGGTGGCCCTGATGAAGTGTTGTGTCATGGTGTACTCTCTCAGGCCATTGCTCCCTGGGGATCAGTGCAGTGGAAATGCAGTTTTGAGGAATGAGGTCAGAAGTAAATGTAAAACAGTCTTTTTTTAGTAGAAGTAGAGTTGAGCGAACACCTGGATGTTCGGGTTCGAGAAGTTCGGCCGAACATCCCGGAAATGTTCGGGTTCGGGATCCGAACCCGATCCGAACTTCGTCCCGAACCCGAACCCCATTGAAGTCAATGGGGACCCGAACTTTTCGGCACTAAAAAGGCTGTAAAACAGCCCAGGAAAGAGCTAGAGGGCTGCAAAAGGCAGCAACATGTAGGTAAATCCCCTGCAAACAAATGTGGATAGGGAAATGAATTAAAATAAAAATTAAATAAATAAAAATTAACCAAAATCAATTGGAGAGAGGTTCCATAGCAGAGAATCTGGCTTCCCATCACCCACCACTGGAACAGTCCATTCTCAGATATTTAGGCCCCGGCACCCAGGCAGAGGAGAGAGGTCCCGTAACAGAGAATCTGTCTTCATGTCAGCAGAGAATTAGTCTGCATGTCATAGCAGAGAATGAGGCTTCACGTCAGCCACCACTGCAACAGTCCATTGGCATATATTTAGGCCCAGCACCCAGGCAGAGGAGGGAGGTCCCGTAACAGAGAATCTGTCTTCATGTCAGCAGAAAATTAGTCTGCATGTCATAGCAGAGAATGAGGCTTCACGTCAGCCACCACTGCAACAGTCCATTGGCATATATTTAGGCCCAGCACACACACAGGCAGAGGAGAGAGGTCCCGTAACAGAGAATCTGGCTTCATGTCAGCAGAGAATCAGTCTGCATGTCATAGCAGAGAATGAGGCTTCACGTCAGCCACCACTGCAACAGTCCATTGGCATATATTTAGGCCCAGCACACACACAGGCAGAGGAGAGAGGTCCCGTAACAGAGAATCTGGCTTCATGTCAGCAGAGAATCAGTCTGCATGTCATAGCAGAGAATGAGGCTTCACGTCAGCCACCACTGCAACAGTCCATTGGCATATATTTAGGCCCAGCACACACACAGGCAGAGGAGAGAGGTCCCGTAACAGAGAATCTGTCTTCATGTCAGCAGAGAATTAGTCTGCATGTCATAGCAGAGAATGAGGCTTCACGTCAGCCACCACTGCAACAGTCCATTGGCATATATTTAGGCCCAGCACACACACAGGCAGAGGAGAGAGGTCCCGTAACAGAGAATCTGGCTTCATGTCAGCAGAGAATCAGTCTGCATGTCATAGCAGAGAATGAGGCTTCACGTCAGCCACCACTGCAACAGTCCATTGGCATATATTTAGGCCCAGCACACACACAGGCAGAGGAGAGAGGTCCCGTAACAGAGAATCTGGCTTCATGTCAGCAGAGAATCAGTCTGCATGTCATAGCAGAGAATGAGGCTTCACGTCAGCCACCACTGCAACAGTCCATTGGCATATATTTAGGCCCAGCACACACACAGGCAGAGGAGAGAGGTCCCGTAACAGAGAATCTGTCTTCATGTCAGCAGAGAATCAGTCTGCATGTCATAGCAGAGAATGAGGCTTCACGTCAGCCACCACTGCAACAGTCCATTGGCATATATTTAGGCCCAGCACCCAGGCAGAGGAGGGAGGTCCCGTAACAGAGAATCTGTCTTCATGTCAGCAGAGAATTAGTCTGCATGTCATAGCAGAGAATGAGGCTTCACGTCAGCCACCACTGCAACAGTCCATTGGCATATATTTAGGCCCAGCACCCAGGCAGAGGAGGGAGGTCCCGTAACAGAGAATCTGTCTTCATGTCAGCAGAGAATTAGTCTGCATGTCATAGCAGAGAATGAGGCTTCACGTCAGCCACCACTGCAACAGTCCATTGGCATATATTTAGGCCCAGCACACACACAGGCAGAGGAGAGAGGTCCCGTAACAGAGAATCTGGCTTCATGTCAGCAGAGAATCAGTCTGCATGTCATAGCAGAGAATGAGGCTTCACGTCAGCCACCACTGCAACAGTCCATTGGCATATATTTAGGCCCAGCACACACACAGGCAGAGGAGAGAGGTCCCGTAACAGAGGATCTGGCTTCATGTCAGCAGAGAATCAGTCTGCATGTCATAGCAGAGAATCAGGCTTCACGTCAGCCACCACTGCAACAGTCCATTGTCATAAATTTAGGCCCAGCACCCAGGCAGAGGAGAGAGGTCCCGTAACAGACAATCTGGCTTCATGTCAGCAGAGAATTAGTCTGCATGTCATAGCAGAGAATGAGGCTTCACGTCAGCCACCACTGCAACAGTCCATTGGCATATATTTAGGCCTAGCACACAGGCAGAGGAGAGAGGTCCCGTAACAGACAATCTGGCTTCATGTCAGCAGAGAATCAGTCTGCATGTCATAGCAGAGAATGAGGCTTCACGTCACCCACCACTGCAACAGTCCATTGGCATATATTTAGGCCTAGCACACAGGCAGAGCAGAGAGGTCCCGTAACAGACAATCTGGCTTCATGACAGCAGAGAATCAGTCTGCATGTCATAGCAGAGAATGAGGCTTCACGTCACCCACCACTGCAACAGTCCATTGGCATATATTTAGGCCTAGCACACAGGCAGAGCAGAGAGGTCCCGTAACAGACGATCTGGCTTCATGTCAGCAGAGAATCAGTCTGCATGTCATAGCAGAGAATGAGGCTTCACGTCACCCACCACTGCAACAGTCCATTGGCATATATTTAGGCCTAGCACACAGGCAGAGCAGAGAGGTCCCGTAACAGACAATCTGGCTTCATGTCAGCAGAGAATCAGTCTGCATGTCATAGCAGAGAATCAGGCTTCACGTCAGCCACCACTGCAACAGTCCATTGTCATAAATTTAGGCCCAGCACCCAGGCAGAGGAGAGAGGTCCCGTAACAGACAATCTGGCTTCATGTCAGCAGAGAATTAGTCTGCATGTCATAGCAGAGAATCAGGCTTCATGTCAGCCACCACTGCAACAGTCCATTGGCATATATTTAGGCCTAGCACACAGGCAGAGGAGAGGTTCATTCAACTTTGGGTAGCCTCGCAATATAATGGTAAAATGAAAATAAAAATAGGATTTAATGAGGAAGTGCCCTGGAGTCCAATAATATATGGTTATGGGGAGGTAGTTAATGTCTAATCTGGACAAGGGACGGACAGGTCCTGTGGGATCCATGCCTGGTTCATTTTTATGAACGTCAGCTTGTCCACATTGGCTGTAGACAGGCGGCTGCGTTTGTCTGTAATGACGCCCCCTGCCGTGCTGAATACACGTTCAGACAAAACGCTGGCTGCCGGGCAGGCCAGCACCTCCAAGGCATAAAAGGCTAGCTCTGGCCACGTGGACAATTTAGAGACCCAGAAGTTGAATGGGGCCGAACCATCAGTCAGTACGTGGATTGGTGTGCACACGTACTGTTCCACCATGTTAGTGAAATGTTGCCTCCTGCTAACACGTTGCGTATCAGGTGGTGGTGCAGTTAGCTGTGGCGTGTTGACAAAAGTTTTCCACATCTCTGCCATGCTAACCCTGCCCTCAGAGGAGCTGGCCGTGACACAGCTGCCTTGGCGACCTCTTGCTCCTCCTCTGCCTTGGCCTTGGGCTTCCACTTGTTCCCCTGTGACATTTGGGAATGCTCTCAGTAGCGCGTCTACCAACGTGCGCTTGTACTCGCGCATCTTCCTATCACGCTCCAGTGCAGGAAGTAAGGTGGGCACATTGTCTTTGTAGCGTGGATCCAGCAGGGTGGCAACCCAGTAGTCCGCACAGGTTAAAATGTGGGCAACTCTGCTGTCGTTGCGCAGGCACTGCAGCATGTAGTCGCTCATGTGTGCCAGGCTGCCCAGGGGTAAGGACAAGCTGTCCTCTGTGGGAGGCGTATCGTCATCGTCCTGCCTTTCCCCCCAGCCACGCACCAGTGATGGACCCGAGCTGCGTTGGGTGCCACCCCGCTGTGACCATGCTTCATCCTCATCCTCCTCCACCTCCTCCTCATCCTCGTCCTCCTCGTCCTCCAGTAGTGGGCCCTGGCTGGCCACATTTGTACCTGGCCTCTGCTGTTGCCAAAAACCTCCCTCTGAGTCACTTCGAAGAGACTGGCCTGAAAGTGCTAAAAATGACCCCTCTTCCTCCTCCTCCTCCTCCTCCTGGGCCACCTCCTCTTCCATCATCGCCCTAAGTGTTTTCTCAAGGAGACATAGAAGTGGTATTGTAACGCTGATAACGGTGTCATCGCCACTGGCCATGTTGGTGGAGTACTCGAAACAGCGCAACAGGGCACACAGGTCTCGCATGGAGGCCCAGTCATTGGTGGTGAAGTGGTGCTGTTCTGTAGTGCGACTGACCCGTGCGTGCTGCAGCTGAAACTCCACTATGGCCTGCTGCTGCTCGCACAGTCTGTCCAGCATGTGCAAGGTGGAGTTCCACCTGGTGGGCACGTCGCATATGAGGCGGTGAGCGGGAAGGCCGAAGTTACGCTGTAGCGCAGACAGGCGAGCAGCAGCAGGATGTGAACGCCGGAAGCGCGAACAGACGGCCCGCACTTTATGCAGCAGCTCTGACATGTCGGGGTAGTTGTGAATGAACTTCTGCACCACCAAATTCAGCACATGCGCCAAGCAAGGGATGTGCGTCAAATTGGCTAGTCCCAGAGCTGCAACGAGATTTCGCCCATTATCACACACCACCAGGCCGGGCTTGAGGCTCACCGGCAGCAACCACTCGTCGGTCTGTTGTTCAATACCCCGCCACAACTCCTGTGCGGTGTGGGGCCTGTCCCCCAAACATATGAGTTTCAGAATGGCTTGCTGACGTTTACCCCGGGCTGTGCTGAAGTTGGTGGTGAAGGTGTGTGGCTGACTGGATGAGCAGGTGGAAGAAGAGGAGGAGGAAGCCGAGAAGGAGGAGGTGGCAACAGGAGGCAAAGAATGTTGCCCTGCGATCCTTGGCGGCGGAAGGACGTGCGCCAAACAGCTCTCCGCCTGGGGCCCAGCTGCCACTACATTTACCCAGTGTGCAGTTAGGGAGATATAGCGTCCCTGGCCGTGCTTACTGGTCCACGTATCTGTGGTTAGGTGGACCTTGCTACAGATGGCGTTGCGCAGTGCACACTTGATTTTATCGGATACTTGGTTGTGCAGGGAAGGCACGGCTCTCTTGGAGAAGTAGTGCCGGCTGGGAACAACATACTGTGGGACAGCAAGCGACATGAGCTGTTTGAAGCTGTCTGTGTCCACCAGCCTAAATGACAGCATTTCATAGGCCAGTAGTTTAGAAATGCTGGCATTCAGGGCCAGGGATCGAGGGTGGCTAGGTGGGAATTTACGCTTTCTATCAAATGTTTGTGAGATGGAGAGCTGAACGCTGGCGTGTGACATGGTTGAGACGCTTGGTGACGGAGGTGGTGGTGGTGGTGTTGGTGGTACATCCCCTGTTTGCTGGGCGGCAGGTGCCAACGTTCCTCCAGAGGCGGAGGAAGAGGCCGAGGCGGCAGCAGCAGAATAGGCCGAGGCGGCAGCAGCAGAAGAGGTAGCAGGGGGAGCCTGAGTGACTTCCTTGGTTTTAAGGTGTTTACTCCACTGCAGTTCATGCTTTGCATGCAGGTGCCTGGTCATGCAGGTTGTGCTCAGGTTCAGAACGTTAATGCCTCGCTTCAGGCTCTGATGGCACAGCGTGCAAACCACTCGGGTCTTGTCGTCAGCACATTGTTTGAAGAAGTGCCATGCCAGGGAACTCCTTGAAGCTGCCTTTGGGGTGCTCGGTCCCAGATGGCGGCGGTCAGTAGCAGGCGGAGTCTCTTGGCGGCGGGTGTTCTGCTTTTGCCCACTGCTCCCTCTTTTGCTACGCTGTTGGCTCGGTCTCACCACTGCCTCTTCCTCCGAACTGTGAAAGTCAGTGGCACGACCTTCATTCCATGTGGGGTCTAGGACCTCATCGTCCCCTGCATCGTCTTCCACCCAGTCTTGATCCCTGACCTCCTGTTCAGTCTGCACACTGCAGAAAGACGCAGCAGTTGGCACCTGTGTTTCGTCATCATCAGAGACATGCTGAGGTGGTATTCCCATGTCCTCATCATCAGGAAACATAAGTGGTTGTGCGTCAGTGCATTCTATGTCTTTCACCGCTGGGGAAGGGCTAGGTGGATGCCCTTGGGAAACCCTGCCAGCGGAGTCTTCAAACAGCATAAGAGACTGCTGCATAACTTGAGGCTGAGACAGTTTCCCTGGTATGCATGGGGGTGATGTGACAGACTGATGGGGTTGGTTTTCAGGCGCCATCTGTGCGCTTTCTGCAGAAGACTGGGTGGGAGATAATGTGAACGTGCTGGATCCACTGTCGGCCACCCAATTGACTAATGCCTGTACCTGCTCAGGCCTTACCATCCTTAGAACGGCATTGGGCCCCACCATATATCGCTGTAAATTCTGGCGGCTACTGGGACCTGAGGTAGTTGGTACACTAGGACGTGTGGATGTGGCAGAACGGCCACGTCCTCTCCCAGCACCAGAGGGTCCACTAACACCACCACGACCATGTCCACGTCCGCGTCCCTTACTAGATGTTTTTCTCATTGTTATGGTTCACCACAACAACAAATATATTATTTGGCCCAATGTATTGTATTCAAATTCAGCGGGATATAAATTTGAGGCCTAGTATTTAGGCGCTGGGTGACCGGTATGGATTTAGTGACAGAATTAGACTTGGAAATGCACAGAAGCGTGTGTGTGTGAAGTTATTCTGAATGACCCAATGTGCACCTTGAATATTATATACCCTTTTAGGGATAGATTTCAAATAGCTCTGATATAGCAGAAACCACTAAATTATGAAATTGCTAAATTGGGAATTGTATTTCAACCCAGAACAAAAAATGTGCTTTGACGGACACTAAATAACTTTCCCAGCCACAACAGGACAGCGTTAACGAGAGATTTAGCAGGATATAAATTTGAGGCCTAGTATTTAGGCGCTGGGTGACCGGTATGGATTTAGTGACAGAATTAGACTTGGAAATGCACAGAAGCGTGTGTGTGTGAAGTTATTCTGAATGACCCAATGTGCACCTTGAATATTATATACCCTTTTAGGGATAGATTTCAAATAGCTCTGATATAGCAGAAACCACTAAATTATGAAATTGCTAAATTGGGAATTGTATTTCAACCCAGAACAAAAAATGTGCTTTGACGGACACTAAATAACTTTCCCAGCCACAACAGGACAGCGTTAACGAGAGATTTAGCAGAATATAAATTTGAGGCCTAGTATTTAGGCGCTGGGTGACAGGTATGGGTTTAGTGACAGAATTAGACTTAGAAATACACAGTAGCGGGTGTGTGTGAAGTTATTCTGAATGACCCAATGTGCACCTTGAATATTATATACCCTTTTAGGGATAGATTTCAAATAGCTCTGATATAGCAGAAACCACTAAATTATGAAATTGCTAAATTGGGAATTGTATTTCAACCCAGAACAAAAAATGTGCTTTGACGGACACTAAATAACTTTCCCAGCCACAACAGGACAGCGTTAACGAGAGATTTAGCAGGATATAAATTTGAGGCCTAGTATTTAGGCGCTGGGTGACAGGTATGGGTTTAGTGACAGAATTAGACTTAGAAATACACAGTAGCGGGTGTGTGTGAAGTTATTCTGAATGACCCAATGTGCACCTTGAATATTATATACCCTTTTAGGGATAGATTTCAAATAGCTCTGATATAGCAGAAACCACTAAATTATGAAATTGCTAAATTGGGAATTGTATTTCAACCCAGAACAAAAAATGTGCTTTGACGGACACTAAATAACTTTCCCAGCCACAACAGGACAGCGTTAACGAGAGATTTAGCAGGATATAAATTTGAGGCCTAGTATTTAGGCGCTGGGTGACAGGTATGGGTTTAGTGACAGAATTAGACTTAGAAATACACAGTAGCGGGTGTGTGTGAAGTTATTCTGAATGACCCAATGTGCACCTTGAATATTATATACCCTTTTAGGGATAGATTTCAAATAGCTCTGATATAGCAGAAACCACTAAATTATGAAATTGCTAAATTGGGAATTGTATTTCAACCCAGAACAAAAAATGTGCTTTGACGGACACTAAATAACTTTCCCAGCCACAACAGGACAGCGTTAACGAGAGATTTAGCAGGATATAAATTTGAGGCCTAGTATTTAGGCGCTGGGTGACAGGTATGGGTTTAGTGACAGAATTAGACTTAGAAATACACAGTAGCGGGTGTGTGTGAAGTTATTCTGAATGACCCAATGTGCACCTTGAATATTATATACCCTTTTAGGGATAGATTTCAAATAGCTCTGATATAGCAGAAACCACTAAATTATGAAATTGCTAAATTGGGAATTGTATTTCAACCCAGAACAAAAAATGTGCTTTGACGGACACTAAATAACTTTCCCAGCCACAACAGGACAGCGTTAACGAGAGATTTAGCAGGATATAAATTTGAGGCCTAGTATTTAGGCGCTGAGTGACAGGTATGGGTTTAGTGACAGAATTAGACTTGGAAATACACAGTAGCGGGTGTGTGTGAAGTTATTCTGAATGACCCAATGTGCACCTTGAATATTATATACCCTTTTAGGGATAGATTTCAAATAGCTCTGATATAGCAGAAACCACTAAATTATGAAATTGCTATATTGGGAATTGTATTTCAACCCAGAACAAGAAATGTGCTTGAACGGACACTAAATAACTCGCCCAGCTACAGCACTAAGGACAGATTTAGCTGGATATAAATTTGAGGCCTAGTATTTAGGCGCTGGGTGACAGGTATGGGTTTAGTGACAGAATTAGACTTGGAAATGCACAGTAGCGGGTGTGTGAAGTTATTCTGAATGTCCCTATGTGCACCTTCAATATGATCTACCCTTTTAGGGATAGATTTCAAATAGCTCTGATATAGCAGAAACCACTAAATTATGAAATTGCTAAATTGGGAATTGTATTTCAACCCAGAACAAGAAATGTGCTTGAACGGACACTAAATAACTCGCCCAGCTACAGCACTAACGACAGATTTAGCTGGATATGAATTTGAGGCCTAGTATTTAGGCGCTGGGTGACAGGTATGGGTTTAGTGACAGAATTAGACTTGGAAATACACAGTAGCGGGTGTGTGTGAAGTTATTCTGAATGACCCAATGTGCACCTTGAATATTATATACCCTTTTAGGGATAGATTTCAAATAGCTCTGATATAGCAGAAACCACTAAATTATGAAATTGCTAAATTGGGAATTGTATTTCAACCCAGAACAAGAAATGTGCTTGAACGGACACTAAATAACTCGCCCAGCTACAGCACTAACGACAGATTTAGCTGGATATGAATTTGAGGCCTAGTATTTAGGCGCTGGGTGACAGGTATGGGTTTAGTGACAGAATTAGACTTGGAAATGCACAGTAGCGGGTGTGTGAAGTTATTCTGAATGACCCTATGTGCACCTTGAATATTATATACCCTTTTAGGGATAGATTTCAAATAGCTCTGATACAGCAGAAACCACTAAATTTTTAAATTGCTAAATTGGGAATTGTATTTCAACCCAGAACAAAAAATGTGCTTTGACGGACACTAAATAACTTTCCCAGCCACAACAGGACAGCGGTAACGAGAGATTTAGCGGGATATAAATTTGAGGCCTAGTATTTAGGCGCTGGGTGACCGGTATGGATTTAGTGACAGAATTAGACTGGGATATGGCCAAAAAATAACCACACTATTGCTGGTTAAATGCACTTGGTGATGGGCGCAGCTTGCCCCTGATGTAGTATATGGCCAAAAAATGAACAGACTATTGCTGGTTAAATGCACTTGGTGTCACAGCTTGACCAACCACACTACTGAGGGTTAAATGCACTTGGTGACGGGCGCAGCTTGCCCCTGATGTAGTATATGGCCAAAAAATGAACAGACTATTGCTGGTTAAATGCACTTGGTGACGGGCGCAGCTTGCCCCTGATTTAGTATATGGCCAAAAAATGAACAGACTATTGCTGGTTAAATGCACTTGGTGTGATAGCTTGACCAACCACACTACTGAGGGTTAAATGCACTTGGTGACGGGCGCAGCTTGCCCCTGATGTAGTATATGGCCAAAAAATAAACAGACTATTGCTGGTTAAATGCACTTGGTGTGACAGCTTCACCCTGATGTAGGCTTTAGCCAAAAAACAAACGCACCATTGAGGGTTAAATGCACTTGGTGACAGGCGCAGCTTGCCCCTGATGTAGTATATGGCCAAAAAATAAACAGACTATTGCTGGTTAAATGCACTTGGTGTGACAGCTTCACCCTGATGTAGGCTTTAGCCAAAAAACAACCACACCATTGAGGGTTAAATGCACTTGGTCGCAGCTTGTGCTGGCGCACCACAAGACACAAAATGGCCGCCGATCACCCCAGAAAAATGTGACTGACAAACGGTCTGGGCAGCCTAAAAACAGTGAGCAATTGAGGATCAGCAGCTCAATGATCCACAGCTGCAGATCGATCAGTTAATCAAGTCCTTTGGAGGAGTTAATCTGCCTAATCTCGCCCTACTGTCGCAGCCGCAACCTCTCCCTACGCTAATCAGAGCAGAGTGACGGGCGGCGCTATGTGACTCCAGCTTAAATAGAGGCTGGGTCACATGGTGCTCTGGCCAATCACAGCCATGCCAATAGTAGGCATGGCTGTGATGGCCTCTTGGGGCAAGTAGTATGACGCTTGTTGATTGGCTGCTTTGCAGCCTTTCAAAAAGCGCCAAGAAAGCGTCACAAAAGCGCGAAGAAAGCGACGAACACCGAACCCGAACCCGGACTTTTACGAAAATGTCCGGGTTCGGGTCCGTGTCACGGACACCCCAAAATTCGGTACGAACCCGAACTATACAGTTCGAGTTCGCTCATCCCTAAGTAGAAGCAAAGTGCAACTTCAGGTACATTCAACATCAGCAATTTCCAAGTGCAATTTTCTGGCACCAATAAGAATTATGGAAGCAGGTTGGATGGCTGCAATTTAGCACTTATATTGTACTGGCCTGGTAGTAGTCTGGGTGATGGGTTAGTCTTTAAATGGCATTTAAATGGCATTGTCTTTAAATGCTGGTCTCAACTGCTGTCTGATTTCTCTCAAGTATGTTCTTGAGGCCGAGGAGAGGAGCTCAAACATGTGCTTCCTCTCCTCTCTCAGGACCAGCCCACTCCCACCAAGAGGGAAGAAACAGGGTGGTTAGCTCTGTTCCTTGCCAACCATTGCCATCCACTCATTAATGGAAGTAATGTCCATAACATACAATATAAAATACAATACATAACTATGTACATTTTTGCAGATACCACCAGGTCTGGAATTCCTCTTAGGAATAAACAAAAACGATGGCGATTATTGAATATATCATAATGGAATTCCACCTAAGGATGAAGGCAAAAATGTGGCATCATCATAATGGAATTCAGCTAAGAAACATAGATTAACTCTATTGTGATCTCATAAACATGATTTCTGCAAAGAAGATAAATGCTATTATGTCATGTTTTTCGTGGATTTCTGCCTAGGAGCAAAGATTTATAGTGACTTCATGACAACAAAGACAAACAATAATATGACACAATCACAAAATAATTTTGCCAGTAGTACATACAAACATTATGATGTTATTGAATTTGGCCAAGGAAAATAAAAACAAACACTACTGTGACATCATAATAATACAGTGATTGTAACATCAACATCAGTGGAGAAATCATAGGGCCCCATAGCATGATTAACCGCCACCCTTCCCCCCTTACAAATAAAAGTCTATTAATGGAGCATAGTTGGACCTGGAGTTACTTTCTGTCCCTTTTCTAATGCTTCCTTCATACATAGTGGGACATTTATTAAGACTGGCGTTTTACATGTTGGTCTTAATCTATGCTCTGCTGGTGTCAGATTCACTACAGTTAATTAAGATGCGCACACTTGTAATTGTGGCACATCCGCACTCCAGAACTGAAATCTATGCCATCAAAGGAGCTGGTGAAGATTTCAGGTATAATCTTTGCCACCTTCCTGATGCATAATAAATGTGCCAGGCTGATCCTATACCTAGCCCCGCACTTCCCTCTACTCACCCTGCTCAGCCTACTTATTAGAAGAGTGACAAATGGGGCAAAAAATTCACAGAGTCAAAAAAAGTTGTGGAAATTTAGAAAAAATGTTATACCAGTATTCTGGCATACAAGGGATGATTAATTTCCCTCAGTTTTTAGTGGCCTTTTTTGGTGACACTGCATTTTGGGGGAGCAGAATGCCACTGACCCAAAAAATGTACCAAAAGTAAAGAAAAATGCCTGAGAAACATCTGGCCACAGCTGGAAAAGAATACTGCAGACATCTGCCTTTTTTCAAAAAATGTGTGTTAAACCCTCATTATAGTGACAAATACTGCATAGGCCCAGATTTACTAATGTGTAGCTCCAAAAATCTGTCTAAAAAGAGCATCAATTTGGTCCATCTAAGGTTTATACACTTTATGACATGCTTGATAAGTGGGTGAGGTATACTGGACAGGGGGTGGAATGTTATGTGAAAGAGGACAAGCCTAAGATGCAACATTTTGCGACAAAACTGCACCACAATTCTGACATAAGACTGTCTGAAAGCTAGTAGTTGGCATAGAGTCAGAGAAAAGTGTCTGTACCTGCACCAGAGTTATCCCCCAGCCTGAGCCCCTGTGATACATCTGGTGCAGGTCTATGCAACCTGGCTAAGCTTACACCATCTTTAGAATTTGTAAATCTGGACCACAGTGTTCATGACAAATGTTATTTTTTTAATATTTTTTTTTATTTATGCTATGCAACTGCCATAAGCACACTGATCAATCCCCTCAACCCAGTGAGCTTCAAATGTGCCTGCAGCCATCACTAGAGGGAGCTCAGTATATTTTAATGTATAGAGCTGTAATACAACTTAATAGGAGCTATATAAATCTCTATAAATCCATTTCATTATGTCAGAAAGAAGTAACGGCTCAGTATCAAAAAGGAGAGAAGAGAGGGGCTTGTAGAGGAAGCAGGAAGAACAAAGGCACACAAAGTGCCTTGGGCCCACCCTCAGTCCATTTAACTGCTCATTTGCATATGGACTCAAAGTATTTTACAGAATTAAAGAGGATGTCTGGTCCCAAAATCAAAATTCTTTTTATGTGCCCCTAACACCCCCCACCATGCATACATGCCCCAAATACCAGTTTTTCATGTATGTACTTTCCTTCCTCCTGTCTGGGCATCAGACTATCCTGGCAGATCTGTTTACATTCCTGGTTTCCTGTTTTGTTGAATAAGTAACTTTATTGATAAAGCCTGGCTACACTGCAGAGTGATGAGTCACCCCTCCCCCACTGTTTAGTCTGCAGGAGCTACTCCGACTACATGTAGCCATGTTACTACAATCATACATTAATCCTGCTCGTCTATTTCTCACTCAGTGTCTAAATCACATCAATGACAGTCCACAGGCATTTCCCTCACTATCTCCTGGAAACAGCAAACACATCTGTATCTAATCCTATCATGTGTGATACAGCCTGCTGTGCCTGATACACAGTCTCTTAGGTGAGATACTGCCTGCTGAGCTGTGTATCTAATCCCATCTTGCGCGAAAATGTAGAGAAGATAATAAAGTGACATGCGGCACTCACCGAAGTAGCAAATATGAGACTCTTTATTCTTCCTTCTTTGAAGTTAGTATAAGACGGGGTACTGGGGCAGACACACTGTTGCAGATAGTAGCGGCTACGGCCGTTTTGCGCATACTGTCGAGCTTCTTCTGGCCGCTGTACACGTCATCGCGCAATATTGAGGTTTATAGAGGAGGCGCCCTGCAGCCGGAGCCATCAGCAACAGCTGTGCGCCGCAGGGTAATAACATTAAAACCATACATGTTGAAAAGAACAAATACATGCAAATCAGTGACCCGCTTAATAACATCTGCTGAGGGACTATATTTAAATGCGAAGGCAAAGCGGGATTGTTCAATATTCCTGTCTCTCTCAACCAGCAATGAGTCGCGATCAAGTGCGGCTGCCCTCCGTAGGGCCTTCTAGACTATTCTAGGCGGGTAGCCCCGATCTAATAACCGGCTACTAAGTTAATTCGCCTGTCTGTAAAATCCGGCGTCAGTGTTGTTGATCCTCCACAAACTGACAAATTGTCCGTATGGGACGGTTCCCTTCACCGACGGCGGATGAAAGCTGGCCTGGTGGAGCAGCGAGTTAGTCGCTGTGGGCTTGCGAAAGCCCGTGGTGTGTAATACACCATCCTTTGCTGTCACGCGCACATCCAGAAAGTTAAGCGACTCACCCCCATAATTGACAGTGAATCGCATGTTCATTCGGTTGCGCGTGTTAAGGTAATCCAAAAACTTGTGGCACGACTCCTTGCCACCCGACCAGACAAGAAAAATTTAATCGACATAGCGTAAAAATAAATGTATAAACCGCAGAAAGGGGTTACCCACCGAGAATATGTAGGTCTCTTCAAATACCGCCAGGTACAGGTTCGCAAATGTGCACGACACCGGCGGTGGTACCACTGACCATCAAACTGAAACACATTGCTGGTGAGGACAAAGTTGAGTGCTTCAAGAATGAAATTATTGAACATTGTTCCCTTGTTGCTCCTGCCGAGTACAAGTTTAATGGCCCGGAGTCCTAGATCGTGGGGGATCCTAGTAGAAAGACTCTCGACGTCCAAGGACACCAGGATAAACTCCCTCCACCACTCAAAAAACTTGAGTGCCCAGAGGATAACTTTATTATCTTCTCTACATTTTCACATTTGAATTGGCTCTCTTTCTATTTGTTGAGCACCACATAAGAAGTTTTGAACACCGCATTGTTGGCGCTTAGCCAGAAGAAGGGCTGGATTGTCGTCTGATATAGCAGTGCCGCCGTATTCCGTTCTTATTTTATATTGGTTTTATGTCTAATCCCATCTTGTACTATACTGTCTGGTGTGGTATGCATCTAATCCCATTTTGTATGATACTGTCACGGTCATATTGGTGTTTGACCGTGATGCGGTTGCCGTGCAGACTGGTTGCCAGGGGCAACGTGTAGTTTGTGGTTCACACGTGCACTTTCCCTTTAAGGTGTGCCTTCCTGCTGTTTGGTGAGCAAGGGGTTAATCTTCTGGCTAGTGGGAATTAAGGTGTTTCCTGGGTGTGGCCATAAGCTTGATATAAACCTGTGGCTTGCTGGCTGGGTCTAGTGGTACTACAGCCTTGCTTGGGGTTGGAGCTTTGCTCCTTGCCTGGGTGTTCCAGCCCAGTCCTTGTGGGCCACCTTATGGAACATAAATTGTCCTCCCTTATGTACCCTCCTTGTACCTTTACCCTCACTTGTTGTATGTGTAGTGTGGGTTTATGTTTTGGGTGTGTGTAGCGTTTTGTTGGTTGTTACATGTCTGGGCTGTTGTTGGTGTTGGTCTCTGCATGTATGCGATACATTACCATGTATATTGTAGCCTTTATGCAGCGCTGCTTGGGGCTACCATGCACTGTGTGAGCATGGGAGGCTCTGGCAGCGTTGGTATGCTGGATTTCTGTGTGGGTTGTTTGTACTGTGACCTGCTGTGTGTTTGGGCTCCTGTACTGATGCACGGGTTCCAGTTGTGGAGGCTTCAGCAGGTGAGCGAGTTGTCATGTTGTTCTTACCTGCCAATCCTCTTGCTGTATACGATTTCTCCCTTTCCCTGCTTCTAAGCCTTTAGAGACTCCTGTTCCTCTGTGTTGTGGATGAACAGGTCGTCTCTCCCCTGCTCCTAAGTGAGGGATTTCCAGGGCGACTCAGGATATTAGGTATCCAGGGTATGAGCCGTCTCACCATCGGGGTCCGCTCATACGGTTAGGAGTTAGGGAGAGGATAAGGGATGCAATAGGAGGTGACCTGCTCCCTGATCCCGGTGTCCTGGCCTAGTTGTTACCATTATCCTTTTCACTGTACGGTGGGGGGTTTACCCCACTCCCCACCATGACAGATACTGTATGATGTGGTGTGTATCTAAGCTTATGTCAGATACTGTCTGCTGTGCCCCTGTATTTAAATCTATCATCTGCAAAATGGTCTACTGTTCCAGTATCAAAAATTCTCATGTGTGATCCTGTCTGCTAGAGTTATGTATCTAATCCTATCTTGCATGATACTGCCTGCTGAGTGTAACGGATCACCTAGCACCCCGACTGAGTACCTCCGTTGCTGGATGCTCCTAGTGTTTCCTGAGGTCTTCAAGCACTCTGGCAGACACCACCATCACTGAACCGAAGAAGCAGATAAATCCTCTTCAAATATATGAATGCTGTAGACAGTGGAATAGGAAACCATACGAATAGGTTTACGATCCTAGCAGTCAAACTGGAACAGCATACCTTGAATCCTCCCCCCAAGAATGAGACGACACTTTGCTTTAAGGGTTAAAACAGGAACTGACTGTACTTCAAGAACAGCCTCTTTTATTCACAAAAAACAGACATAGTACTGCCCACAGGGTTTTGAAATACAACCAATCAACACATACAATGTAAGTACAGCAACCAATCGTTCACGCCCCTAGGGGATCAGAAGGGAGATTGCGACACAGAACAGATACAACACATCCCCACAATGCATCATGGTTTCCTCCTCTCTGCCCCAGAGACAACCGAGGAGTAATCCAATTATCTCTCAGGACAAAGGGAAATCGCCAATACACATGTGGAGACAACAGGACAGACATCACCATTTAAACACACAATGGGACAATGGCACAATGGGACAATAGAACACACCCAGCATATTCCTCCCCTCTGTCTATCTACTCAACTATCTCCCAAGCTGACAAGTTACACAAACATATATACGCTTGGTTCTTTAAAGTGGTATACCCATGCCCTAACATCATACGTATAGGAATTACCGTATATAGTGGCTGGGTTTGCCACACTGAGCTGTGTATCTAATCCTATTTTGTATGATCCTGCCTGCTGAAGTGTGCATATAGATCCTCATGCACATGACTGTGTGGTCTGCAAATTGCGGATCAACTAAATAAGGATACCGTCCTTGTGTGATCCGCGTTTTTTTGCAGAGCTAATAACTTATATGGTTTTGAGGACCTCATTTTGAGGACCAGAATAGGACATGTCATACGGATATGGAAAGCACACGGAAGAAGTCAATGTATTTTCCACATCCGTATCTCAGTGCTGCAAAACATAGAACATGTCCTATTCTGGGACTCAAAATGTAGACCTGGAACCCATGGTCAATGGCTAAGCAAAAAAAATGTGGGTTGTACACAGACACTATACTTATTTAGCAGATGCATATCTTGCCGAGCGCAAAACGGATACGGCCATGTGCATGAGGCCTAATCCTATCTTTGAAGTGTTTATCGTGGTCTATCATGTGCTATACACTGTGTGATACAACCATGATTAGCCCGGGAAATACAGTCCGTGTGCAGGCCACATCTCCCAGGCCGACCTCCCTCTCCTGACCAGAACTGACTGTATCACAGTAATTTATGATACAGCCAGTCTCTATCTGATCATGGGAATATGTACACATGATGAGGTGAGCGCACGACAACTGCCCCGCAGTCAGATAAAGACTGGTTGTATCATACATTACTATCATATAGTCAGTGCGGGTCAGGGAAGCCACGGTTGGCCTGGTATATGTCACCAACAACGCAGAGGGTGGAAGAAGAAACAGTTTCCATGTGCTCCTCTCCCGTTTACTCCAGCTCCAAGCCCTGGAGCCTCAACCACCTCCACGAGCTCCAAGAGATGCAAGCAACAAGAACGAAAGGAGGAGGATTTGCTACAGCTAGAGAGAGAGAGAGAGAAAGCAAGGTAACGCAGCTTAAGGCAATCCAGAACCTGCTGCTGCAGAGTTATACAACAAGTTAGGACACCCTATGCACCCCAGAATAGTGGACACTACAGCCACGGGTTAGCCAGAGATCACTGAGACAATTCTATCTTTTGGGTAAGTATATTGAACTTAATCACAGGAAAAAAAAATCCCTCTAAAATTTAACTTTTACTAAGTATAAATTGAAATATTCCCACATTAAGGAAATTTCTGGAAAAAAAAAAATCAAAAGTGAGATGTCTAATATAATACAGACATCCACTCAAAAGGTGAAGAGTATATTAGGGTTAAGCCTCTTAATTACCACAAATGTGTCCACTCACAGTTTCGTAGACCACGATGGGGCTAATGCCGCCACGCTCCTGCAAGAATGACGCACCTCTGGGCACCTTACAGGCTCATTTGCATACCAAATAAACTGGATTTTCAGAAGATAAAAAAACATCTATTGCAGGAACAAAGGCACATCTGGAAATAAGGTACTAAGTGCTATTAGGCCATCGCTTTACTTCAATAGTGATTATCCTGGTGACAGATTTCCTTTAACTACCTAGGTTCCTGGGTGGCATCGCCCAGGGGCCCCTGTGGGAATATGGTTGCTAGTTCTTGCTGAATCGGGTAGTTGGCATCCAGTCTGACAGTGCATGTGTGTCTTAGTTGGCATCCAGTCTGACAGTGCATGTGTGTCTTAGTTGGCACCCAGTCTGACAGTGCATGTGCGTCTTAGTTGGCACCCAGTCTGACAGTGCATGTGTGTCTACTAGACAGGTTGTAGTAGTAGTAGTAGTTCATCACAGAATCCGTCCCTTTCTTTGGAAGAGTCACTGGTCAGTGTTCTTCACCAGGGACAATCCTCTACTGTAGACCTCATCAAAATGATATATTTCATACTTGTAGGCGTTGAATGTATAGGGTCTTTTAGATTCTAGTGTATATATACAGTATAACGAGATAAAATGTGTCACTTTTAGTAATGAATGTTGTCAATGACTTCCTGCATTGTAAGGCTCTAACACTCTGCTTTGCTTCGTAAAAATAGTATAATGATCAATTTACTACCAGATATAACCTTGAGAATAAACACCACCCACACGCTCATCATAATTACTACATATTCCAGTGTTTTCTTCATGTTAACAAAATTCCTAGAAATGATTTCAATCTGTAATGTATGCATGCTGTAGGACCGAAGAATTCACAGCATACACTTGTACAATGCACTGTACTATACAATTTATTAATTAAATTTTTCGGCTCATGACTTTTTTTGTTTCGTTTTTAGTCTTTTCACAAATAAATCTGTGCATGATAAAAAGGACACTTCAAGGTTAGACAAGTCTCAGCATCTGATAATGGGCACAAAGTAAGAAAAAGACCACAAACAAAAGACAGCGCAGACTAAAGGGGGTTTAGACGCTCTGATGTCCAACTGATTGTCGGGAAGGAAGTGAAGGAGACTGTTATATTTACATGCAGTGATCTCCTTCACAGTATGAAGATGAGGGATGGCTATTGCGATCCTTCGTCCCCATACAGAATCATTGTTTCTGGGCAGCATGACCTGCTGCCCAGAAAAGAAAATTTAGGTGCCTGCACAACAGCATTTCACTTGTTCCTCTGGTGATTGGCGGCACATTTTGTCACGAGGGTGTCAAGAGCCACGTCTGACTCCGTTATACCCGGGGTCATGAAGTCGCAGCGGGTGGCTGCGCACTCTATGTCTAAAGTTCACGTTGTTTCTTAGTGATTGTTTTCTGTGTTTGCCTTGCAATCCTTTTTGTCTCACTCAGGGATCCGTAGCTTCTCCTCCTCAGCTGTTTCTTGTCTGCCACTCCCAACCTCCTTATATTCTCCTCTCACACTTCTCTAGTTGCCAGTTATAGAGCTTCCTGCCTGGACTTCTATACTGACCCACTGGAGCTGTGAATCCTGGTTGTTGTTCCAGAGTGCTACCCTCCGGATCCCTGTTGGGCTTTTTGTTGTCTCCTGTTGTCGCCCACCTGGGATTATATGTTTAGTCTGTATTGTCTGTCCTCCCCTTGGTGTTTTCCTTTAGAGCTAGTGGTGCGGACTAGTGTTCCCACCGCCCTGTTCACTATCTAGGGCTCATCTTAGGGAAAGCCAGGGTTTTAGGCACGTGATCGGCGTACGGGTGAGGAACCCGTCTAGGGACGTCAGGGCAGCCAGGTGCCAGCCGCAAGGTGAGTTAGGGGTCACCACCTTCCCTCTCACTTGGGCAGGGCCTTCCTCTTTCCCTCCCTCTGTGTCACGTATGTGATAGTCACGCCGATCATGATACATTTAGACGGCAGATTGTCGGGAACGAGCGTTCACAGGAAAGTTTGTCCCAGATAATCTGCCAGATTATCGTGCAGTATAAATCCACCTTTAACGACTACAAACAAATGCATCAATTAGAATGAAATGTATCTGTCTATGAATTATGTAGATAAGGATACGGAAGGATAAGCGTAGGGAGGAACTGGTAATTTCTGTATGGAAAGAAACACAATGGCACACACAGGAAGGAGAGATCCTCCGCTCACAATCAACCAGCAAATTAGCTCTCCTCCAGACGGAAGAAAACTGTCTCGCTAGTGCCACCTATGGATAGATACCATGTAAGTCAATGTACTACACATTAAGGCTTCATGCACACGGCCGTTGTTTTTGGTCCGCATCCGAGCCGCAGTTTTGGCATTCACTTCAATGGGGCCGCAAAAGATGCGGACAGCACTCAGTGCGCTGTCCGCATCCGTTGCTCCGTTCTGTGGCCCCGCTAAAAAAATATAACATGTCCTATTCATGTCCATACCGTTCTGCAACACGAACACCATCCATGTTTTGCGGATCCGCGATTTGCGGACCACAACACACAACACGGTCGTATGCATGTAGCCTAAATGGAATCACTGACCACTAATAGGAGATGCTCTGGAACTTTTAGCTGCCCAGTGTCTGTGGAATACAAATTATAAATGGAGGGCAAAAACGGACACAGACCAAACACGACATCTTCACGGGTGAAACACATACTGACATCAAACAGACACTGATATGTGAATGAGGCCTTACAGGCTGGGTTGCCAGCTATCCAGAAATTGCTGGACAGTCTGTGAAAATCTGGGATATTTTTCCAGTGTCTGTGAAAAAAAAAAATAGTTGTGTCCGTAATCTTTGAGTCTGGTGGTACCTGAACAGATCAGATCACTGTGATTGTAATTATCATTATTTTACAGTTCAAATGCTGGTAAGGAGATTATATAACATCATTGACCGTAGACATGTACTGATAATTATCTTTATCCTTCATTATGCTTTTCCAATTTGCCCATTTAAAATGTCCATGATTTTCGGGTAAGTTGTTCAGAGTAAAAAAAATTCCAGTTGTCAACTCCGCTTACACAGTGGCCACCTCCATAAGTGACACAAGATACTGTAGATGACTTGTACTTCTAAGGCTACTTTCACACTAGCGTTCGGGTTTCCGTTCGTGAGCTCCGTTTGAAGGAGCTCACGAGCGGACCCGAACGCAGCCGTCCAGCCCTGATGCAGTCTGAATGGAGGCGGATCCGCTCAGACTGCATCAGTCTGGCGGCGTTCAGCCTCCGCTCCGCTCGCCTCCGCACGGACAGGCGGACAGCTGAACGCTGCTTGCAGCGTTCGGGTGTCCGCCTGGCCGTTCGGAGGCGTGCGGATCCGTGCGGATCCGTCCAGACTTTCAATGTAAGTCAATGGGGACGGATCCGTTTGAAGATGCCACAATGTGGCTCAATCTTCAAGCGGATCCGTCCCCCATTGACTTTACATTGAAAGTCTGGACGGATCCGTCCCAGGCTATTTTCACACTTAGCTTTTTTTTGCTAATATAATGCAGACGGATCCGTTCTGAACGGAGCCTCCGTCTGCATTATTATGAGCGGATCCGTTCAGAACGGATCCGCCCGAACGCTAGTGTGAAAGTAGCCTAAAGGAGGGATAATTTGCAGAACTTTTCACCAGAAGCATTGCTTGTAAGACACCCTTTGTCAGCGGAAGATGATCCCCCCAGCAAAAAATAAAAATAAACATCTTTAGTATCAACGCATCCAAAAATGCCCTGATTATTAAAAAAGAAAAGTACTTATACCACAAGTAAATGACGAAAAAGTATAAATTGCCATTCAATGGTCATTTCACCTGACAAAAAAAAGTAAGAGAAAGTAATCAAAAAGTCATATGTACCCCAAAACGGGTACTAATAATTTTTTTTTCAGAAATAAAAGTTGTTGTTTTTTTATAAATAGCTTTATTTTATTCACAGTATTGAAACATACCAAAAGCTTTATAAATTTGGAATCACTGTAATTATACTGACCCACAGAGTAAGGGCTTGTTCACACGACCGTATGTATTTTGCGGTCCGCGAAAAATACAGACGACGTACGTTTGCATTCCGTATTTTGCGGCACGGAACAGCTGGCCCCTAATAGAACAGAACTATTCTTGTCCGTATTGCGGACAATAATAGGACATGTTCTATTTTTTTGCAGAACGGAAATACGAACATACGGAAATGGAATGCACACAGAGTACCTTCTGTTTTTTTTGCGGGCCCATTGAAATGAATGGTTCCTTTAATGGCCCTCAAAAAAAAGGAACGGACACGAAAAAAAATTACATTCATGTGCATGAGCCCTAAAGGTAATGTATAATTTTTACTGCATAGTATACACCGTAGAAAATGAAACCCATGAAACTGTTGCGCAATTGTGTTTCCCCCCCCCACCACATTAACCCCTTGATGACCAGTGCCATACATGTACAACGGAAGTCGTCATTTTAAATATGGCGCCTGTTTAAGAGTGCAGCAAGCGCCAGAGCCGACAGATTTCTGCTGTTTTAAACAGCAAAGACTCAGGGCTAATGTCTGCGATCAGCAATAATGCAGATCGCATTTAACCACTCAGATGTTGTGGTCAAATGTGACCATAGCATCTGAGAGCTGTACCCGTACAAGGCTTCCAGGCCTATCACAGGTATATTTCAATGCAGGCCTGCAGGTGGCAGCGTGGCACTGGAGTACACAGAAATTTCTATTCAGTAATTAAATTCTATTACTGAATAGAAATGTCAATATGATTATTGCATGTTAAGGTCCCCTTGGGGGCCTAAAAAAAAGTAAAAAAGTAAAAGAAAACAATATTGCTTACCGGTAATCGTTTTTCTCAATACCCATGACGGCACCCCATGCGACTCGGGACCTCCCACCTGGACAGGAAACCTGAGAAGATAAAAGCTTCACACCCCCACCAAGACCCAGTGGAAGAAATAAATTGTACTCCGTATAGAGCTGTGGTAGGAATTCCGAATATTCAAGGCAAATATACCCATATTACATCACATAGGCATATAAATATATACATAAAGAAAAATTCTCTCTCTCATATATATATATATTTTTTTAGGGAAGGGAATTTAAGGGGGTGCCGTCATGGGTACCGAGAAAAACGATTACCGGTAAGCAATATTGTTTTCCCCTCACCCATGACGGCACCCCATGCGAGATAGACTATAAATTGGAACTTAGGGAGGGATCACAGCCTGAAGAACCTTCTTACTGAAGGCTGCATCAGAGTGAAGCTGCAGTCTATAATGTTTAAGGAATGTATGCGGGGAACTCCATGTGGCTGCTCTACAAATCTGCGCCAAGGAGGTATCCACCCTTTCTGCCCAGGAGGCCGAGACTGCTCTAGTAGAGTGGGCCCCAAAGGCTGACGGAGGGGAAAGCCCAAAGGAAACATAAGCTTTTACTATGGCCTTTTTAATACATCTAGAAATGACAGCAGAGGATACTTTGCGTCCCTTGTTTTTTCCCCAAAAACTAGATCAGAAGATTCTCATCCAGCCTCCAAGAAGAAGTTGAAGTTGCCTCTAGATATGCTATCATTCACCTTCTAACATCTAGACAGTGGAATTTTTGTTCTGAGCTGAGAAGGTAATAAAATATCCTGATTTCTGTGGAAGTCTTAAACTACCTTAGGCAGGAAAGATGGCAAGGGTCTAATAATTACTTGATTCTCTTGAATCTTAGTATAGGCAGGAAAGGCCGAAAAGGCTTGGATCTCTGAGACCCTTCTTGCAGAGGTTATAACTAAAAGAAAGGCTGTTTTTATGGAGAAAATGTCAATCGGAAGATCAGACAGAGGCTCAAAAGGTTCTTGGGAAAGAGCTGTCAATACCCTATTTAGGTCCCATGAAGGGGATAGGGGTCTTAGGGAAGGATGGAGTCTGGCAGCTGCTGACAGAAAGCTCTTGATCCAAGGATGGACCGCTAGTTTGTAGTAAAAAAAAATAGCTCAATGCTGCTACTTGAACTCTTAAGGTGGATGCCTTG